>NW_028322236.1:18655000-18683015 GCF_059928025.1 Delphinapterus leucas | reverse complement strand
CTAACCCTAACCCTAACCCTAACCCTAACCCTAACCCTAACCCTAACCCTAACCCTAACCCTAACCCTAACCCTAACCCTAACCCTAACCCTAACCCTAACCCTAACCCTAACCCTAACCCTAACCCTAACCCTAACCCTAACCCTAACCCTAACCCTAACCCTAACCCTAACCCTAACCCTAACCCTAACCCTAACCCTAACCCTAACCCTAACCCTAACCCTAACCCTAACCCTAACCCTAACCCTAACCCTAACCCTAACCCTAACCCTAACCCTAACCCTAACCCTAACCCTAACCCTAACCCTAACCCTAACCCTAACCCTAACCCTAACCCTAACCCTAACCCTAACCCTAACCCTAACCCTAACCCTAACCCTAACCCTAACCCTAACCCTAACCCTAACCCTAACCCTAACCCTAACCCTAACCCTAACCCTAACCCTAACCCTAACCCTAACCCTAACCCTAACCCTAACCCTAACCCTAACCCTAACCCTAACCCTAACCCTAACCCTAACCCTAACCCTAACCCTAACCCTAACCCTAACCCTAACCCTAACCCTAACCCTAACCCTAACCCTAACCCTAACCCTAACCCTAACCCTAACCCTAACCCTAACCCTAACCCTAACCCTAACCCTAACCCTAACCCTAACCCTAACCCTAACCCTAACCCTAACCCTAACCCTAACCCTAACCCTAACCCTAACCCTAACCCTAACCCTAACCCTAACCCTAACCCTAACCCTAACCCTAACCCTAACCCTAACCCTAACCCTAACCCTAACCCTAACCCTAACCCTAACCCTAACCCTAACCCTAACCCTAACCCTAACCCTAACCCTAACCCTAACCCTAACCCTAACCCTAACCCTAACCCTAACCCTAACCCTAACCCTAACCCTAACCCTAACCCTAACCCTAACCCTAACCCTAACCCTAACCCTAACCCTAACCCTAACCCTAACCCTAACCCTAACCCTAACCCTAACCCTAACCCTAACCCTAACCCTAACCCTAACCCTAACCCTAACCCTAACCCTAACCCTAACCCTAACCCTAACCCTAACCCTAACCCTAACCCTAACCCTAACCCTAACCCTAACCCTAACCCTAACCCTAACCCTAACCCTAACCCTAACCCTAACCCTAACCCTAACCCTAACCCTAACCCTAACCCTAACCCTAACCCTAACCCTAACCCTAACCCTAACCCTAACCCTAACCCTAACCCTAACCCTAACCCTAACCCTAACCCTAACCCTAACCCTAACCCTAACCCTAACCCTAACCCTAACCCTAACCCTAACCCTAACCCTAACCCTAACCCTAACCCTAACCCTAACCCTAACCCTAACCCTAACCCTAACCCTAACCCTAACCCTAACCCTAACCCTAACCCTAACCCTAACCCTAACCCTAACCCTAACCCTAACCCTAACCCTAACCCTAACCCTAACCCTAACCCTAACCCTAACCCTAACCCTAACCCTAACCCTAACCCTAACCCTAACCCTAACCCTAACCCTAACCCTAACCCTAACCCTAACCCTAACCCTAACCCTAACCCTAACCCTAACCCTAACCCTAACCCTAACCCTAACCCTAACCCTAACCCTAACCCTAACCCTAACCCTAACCCTAACCCTAACCCTAACCCTAACCCTAACCCTAACCCTAACCCTAACCCTAACCCTAACCCTAACCCTAACCCTAACCCTAACCCTAACCCTAACCCTAACCCTAACCCTAACCCTAACCCTAACCCTAACCCTAACCCTAACCCTAACCCTAACCCTAACCCTAACCCTAACCCTAACCCTAACCCTAACCCTAACCCTAACCCTAACCCTAACCCTAACCCTAACCCTAACCCTAACCCTAACCCTAACCCTAACCCTAACCCTAACCCTAACCCTAACCCTAACCCTAACCCTAACCCTAACCCTAACCCTAACCCTAACCCTAACCCTAACCCTAACCCTAACCCTAACCCTAACCCTAACCCTAACCCTAACCCTAACCCTAACCCTAACCCTAACCCTAACCCTAACCCTAACCCTAACCCTAACCCTAACCCTAACCCTAACCCTAACCCTAACCCTAACCCTAACCCTAACCCTAACCCTAACCCTAACCCTAACCCTAACCCTAACCCTAACCCTAACCCTAACCCTAACCCTAACCCTAACCCTAACCCTAACCCTAACCCTAACCCTAACCCTAACCCTAACCCTAACCCTAACCCTAACCCTAACCCTAACCCTAACCCTAACCCTAACCCTAACCCTAACCCTAACCCTAACCCTAACCCTAACCCTAACCCTAACCCTAACCCTAACCCTAACCCTAACCCTAACCCTAACCCTAACCCTAACCCTAACCCTAACCCTAACCCTAACCCTAACCCTAACCCTAACCCTAACCCTAACCCTAACCCTAACCCTAACCCTAACCCTAACCCTAACCCTAACCCTAACCCTAACCCTAACCCTAACCCTAACCCTAACCCTAACCCTAACCCTAACCCTAACCCTAACCCTAACCCTAACCCTAACCCTAACCCTAACCCTAACCCTAACCCTAACCCTAACCCTAACCCTAACCCTAACCCTAACCCTAACCCTAACCCTAACCCTAACCCTAACCCTAACCCTAACCCTAACCCTAACCCTAACCCTAACCCTAACCCTAACCCTAACCCTAACCCTAACCCTAACCCTAACCCTAACCCTAACCCTAACCCTAACCCTAACCCTAACCCTAACCCTAACCCTAACCCTAACCCTAACCCTAACCCTAACCCTAACCCTAACCCTAACCCTAACCCTAACCCTAACCCTAACCCTAACCCTAACCCTAACCCTAACCCTAACCCTAACCCTAACCCTAACCCTAACCCTAACCCTAACCCTAACCCTAACCCTAACCCTAACCCTAACCCTAACCCTAACCCTAACCCTAACCCTAACCCTAACCCTAACCCTAACCCTAACCCTAACCCTAACCCTAACCCTAACCCTAACCCTAACCCTAACCCTAACCCTAACCCTAACCCTAACCCTAACCCTAACCCTAACCCTAACCCTAACCCTAACCCTAACCCTAACCCTAACCCTAACCCTAACCCTAACCCTAACCCTAACCCTAACCCTAACCCTAACCCTAACCCTAACCCTAACCCTAACCCTAACCCTAACCCTAACCCTAACCCTAACCCTAACCCTAACCCTAACCCTAACCCTAACCCTAACCCTAACCCTAACCCTAACCCTAACCCTAACCCTAACCCTAACCCTAACCCTAACCCTAACCCTAACCCTAACCCTAACCCTAACCCTAACCCTAACCCTAACCCTAACCCTAACCCTAACCCTAACCCTAACCCTAACCCTAACCCTAACCCTAACCCTAACCCTAACCCTAACCCTAACCCTAACCCTAACCCTAACCCTAACCCTAACCCTAACCCTAACCCTAACCCTAACCCTAACCCTAACCCTAACCCTAACCCTAACCCTAACCCTAACCCTAACCCTAACCCTAACCCTAACCCTAACCCTAACCCTAACCCTAACCCTAACCCTAACCCTAACCCTAACCCTAACCCTAACCCTAACCCTAACCCTAACCCTAACCCTAACCCTAACCCTAACCCTAACCCTAACCCTAACCCTAACCCTAACCCTAACCCTAACCCTAACCCTAACCCTAACCCTAACCCTAACCCTAACCCTAACCCTAACCCTAACCCTAACCCTAACCCTAACCCTAACCCTAACCCTAACCCTAACCCTAACCCTAACCCTAACCCTAACCCTAACCCTAACCCTAACCCTAACCCTAACCCTAACCCTAACCCTAACCCTAACCCTAACCCTAACCCTAACCCTAACCCTAACCCTAACCCTAACCCTAACCCTAACCCTAACCCTAACCCTAACCCTAACCCTAACCCTAACCCTAACCCTAACCCTAACCCTAACCCTAACCCTAACCCTAACCCTAACCCTAACCCTAACCCTAACCCTAACCCTAACCCTAACCCTAACCCTAACCCTAACCCTAACCCTAACCCTAACCCTAACCCTAACCCTAACCCTAACCCTAACCCTAACCCTAACCCTAACCCTAACCCTAACCCTAACCCTAACCCTAACCCTAACCCTAACCCTAACCCTAACCCTAACCCTAACCCTAACCCTAACCCTAACCCTAACCCTAACCCTAACCCTAACCCTAACCCTAACCCTAACCCTAACCCTAACCCTAACCCTAACCCTAACCCTAACCCTAACCCTAACCCTAACCCTAACCCTAACCCTAACCCTAACCCTAACCCTAACCCTAACCCTAACCCTAACCCTAACCCTAACCCTAACCCTAACCCTAACCCTAACCCTAACCCTAACCCTAACCCTAACCCTAACCCTAACCCTAACCCTAACCCTAACCCTAACCCTAACCCTAACCCTAACCCTAACCCTAACCCTAACCCTAACCCTAACCCTAACCCTAACCCTAACCCTAACCCTAACCCTAACCCTAACCCTAACCCTAACCCTAACCCTAACCCTAACCCTAACCCTAACCCTAACCCTAACCCTAACCCTAACCCTAACCCTAACCCTAACCCTAACCCTAACCCTAACCCTAACCCTAACCCTAACCCTAACCCTAACCCTAACCCTAACCCTAACCCTAACCCTAACCCTAACCCTAACCCTAACCCTAACCCTAACCCTAACCCTAACCCTAACCCTAACCCTAACCCTAACCCTAACCCTAACCCTAACCCTAACCCTAACCCTAACCCTAACCCTAACCCTAACCCTAACCCTAACCCTAACCCTAACCCTAACCCTAACCCTAACCCTAACCCTAACCCTAACCCTAACCCTAACCCTAACCCTAACCCTAACCCTAACCCTAACCCTAACCCTAACCCTAACCCTAACCCTAACCCTAACCCTAACCCTAACCCTAACCCTAACCCTAACCCTAACCCTAACCCTAACCCTAACCCTAACCCTAACCCTAACCCTAACCCTAACCCTAACCCTAACCCTAACCCTAACCCTAACCCTAACCCTAACCCTAACCCTAACCCTAACCCTAACCCTAACCCTAACCCTAACCCTAACCCTAACCCTAACCCTAACCCTAACCCTAACCCTAACCCTAACCCTAACCCTAACCCTAACCCTAACCCTAACCCTAACCCTAACCCTAACCCTAACCCTAACCCTAACCCTAACCCTAACCCTAACCCTAACCCTAACCCTAACCCTAACCCTAACCCTAACCCTAACCCTAACCCTAACCCTAACCCTAACCCTAACCCTAACCCTAACCCTAACCCTAACCCTAACCCTAACCCTAACCCTAACCCTAACCCTAACCCTAACCCTAACCCTAACCCTAACCCTAACCCTAACCCTAACCCTAACCCTAACCCTAACCCTAACCCTAACCCTAACCCTAACCCTAACCCTAACCCTAACCCTAACCCTAACCCTAACCCTAACCCTAACCCTAACCCTAACCCTAACCCTAACCCTAACCCTAACCCTAACCCTAACCCTAACCCTAACCCTAACCCTAACCCTAACCCTAACCCTAACCCTAACCCTAACCCTAACCCTAACCCTAACCCTAACCCTAACCCTAACCCTAACCCTAACCCTAACCCTAACCCTAACCCTAACCCTAACCCTAACCCTAACCCTAACCCTAACCCTAACCCTAACCCTAACCCTAACCCTAACCCTAACCCTAACCCTAACCCTAACCCTAACCCTAACCCTAACCCTAACCCTAACCCTAACCCTAACCCTAACCCTAACCCTAACCCTAACCCTAACCCTAACCCTAACCCTAACCCTAACCCTAACCCTAACCCTAACCCTAACCCTAACCCTAACCCTAACCCTAACCCTAACCCTAACCCTAACCCTAACCCTAACCCTAACCCTAACCCTAACCCTAACCCTAACCCTAACCCTAACCCTAACCCTAACCCTAACCCTAACCCTAACCCTAACCCTAACCCTAACCCTAACCCTAACCCTAACCCTAACCCTAACCCTAACCCTAACCCTAACCCTAACCCTAACCCTAACCCTAACCCTAACCCTAACCCTAACCCTAACCCTAACCCTAACCCTAACCCTAACCCTAACCCTAACCCTAACCCTAACCCTAACCCTAGCCCTAACCCTAACCCTAACCCTAACCCTAACCCTAACCCTAACCCTAACCCTAACCCTAACCCTAACCCTAACCCTAACCCTAACCCTAACCCTAACCCTAACCCTAACCCTAACCCTAACCCTAACCCTAACCCTAACCCTAACCCTAACCCTAACCCTAACCCTAACCCTAACCCTAACCCTAACCCTAACCCTAACCCTAACCCTAACCCTAACCCTAACCCTAACCCTAACCCTAACCCTAACCCTAACCCTAACCCTAACCCTAACCCTAACCCTAACCCTAACCCTAACCCTAACCCTAACCCTAACCCTAACCCTAACCCTAACCCTAACCCTAACCCTAACCCTAACCCTAACCCTAACCCTAACCCTAACCCTAACCCTAACCCTAACCCTAACCCTAACCCTAACCCTAACCCTAACCCTAACCCTAACCCTAACCCTAACCCTAACCCTAACCCTAACCCTAACCCTAACCCTAACCCTAACCCTAACCCTAACCCTAACCCTAACCCTAACCCTAACCCTAACCCTAACCCTAACCCTAACCCTAACCCTAACCCTAACCCTAACCCTAACCCTAACCCTAACCCTAACCCTAACCCTAACCCTAACCCTAACCCTAACCCTAACCCTAACCCTAACCCTAACCCTAACCCTAACCCTAACCCTAACCCTAACCCTAACCCTAACCCTAACCCTAACCCTAACCCTAACCCTAACCCTAACCCTAACCCTAACCCTAACCCTAACCCTAACCCTAACCCTAACCCTAACCCTAACCCTAACCCTAACCCTAACCCTAACCCTAACCCTAACCCTAACCCTAACCCTAACCCTAACCCTAACCCTAACCCTAACCCTAACCCTAACCCTAACCCTAACCCTAACCCTAACCCTAACCCTAACCCTAACCCTAACCCTAACCCTAACCCTAACCCTAACCCTAACCCTAACCCTAACCCTAACCCTAACCCTAACCCTAACCCTAACCCTAACCCTAACCCTAACCCTAACCCTAACCCTAACCCTAACCCTAACCCTAACCCTAACCCTAACCCTAACCCTAACCCTAACCCTAACCCTAACCCTAACCCTAACCCTAACCCTAACCCTAACCCTAACCCTAACCCTAACCCTAACCCTAACCCTAACCCTAACCCTAACCCTAACCCTAACCCTAACCCTAACCCTAACCCTAACCCTAACCCTAACCCTAACCCTAACCCTAACCCTAACCCTAACCCTAACCCTAACCCTAACCCTAACCCTAACCCTAACCCTAACCCTAACCCTAACCCTAACCCTAACCCTAACCCTAACCCTAACCCTAACCCTAACCCTAACCCTAACCCTAACCCTAACCCTAACCCTAACCCTAACCCTAACCCTAACCCTAACCCTAACCCTAACCCTAACCCTAACCCTAACCCTAACCCTAACCCTAACCCTAACCCTAACCCTAACCCTAACCCTAACCCTAACCCTAACCCTAACCCTAACCCTAACCCTAACCCTAACCCTAACCCTAACCCTAACCCTAACCCTAACCCTAACCCTAACCCTAACCCTAACCCTAACCCTAACCCTAACCCTAACCCTAACCCTAACCCTAACCCTAACCCTAACCCTAACCCTAACCCTAACCCTAACCCTAACCCTAACCCTAACCCTAACCCTAACCCTAACCCTAACCCTAACCCTAACCCTAACCCTAACCCTAACCCTAACCCTAACCCTAACCCTAACCCTAACCCTAACCCTAACCCTAACCCTAACCCTAACCCTAACCCTAACCCTAACCCTAACCCTAACCCTAACCCTAACCCTAACCCTAACCCTAACCCTAACCCTAACCCTAACCCTAACCCTAACCCTAACCCTAACCCTAACCCTAACCCTAACCCTAACCCTAACCCTAACCCTAACCCTAACCCTAACCCTAACCCTAACCCTAACCCTAACCCTAACCCTAACCCTAACCCTAACCCTAACCCTAACCCTAACCCTAACCCTAACCCTAACCCTAACCCTAACCCTAACCCTAACCCTAACCCTAACCCTAACCCTAACCCTAACCCTAACCCTAACCCTAACCCTAACCCTAACCCTAACCCTAACCCTAACCCTAACCCTAACCCTAACCCTAACCCTAACCCTAACCCTAACCCTAACCCTAACCCTAACCCTAACCCTAACCCTAACCCTAACCCTAACCCTAACCCTAACCCTAACCCTAACCCTAACCCTAACCCTAACCCTAACCCTAACCCTAACCCTAACCCTAACCCTAACCCTAACCCTAACCCTAACCCTAACCCTAACCCTAACCCTAACCCTAACCCTAACCCTAACCCTAACCCTAACCCTAACCCTAACCCTAACCCTAACCCTAACCCTAACCCTAACCCTAACCCTAACCCTAACCCTAACCCTAACCCTAACCCTAACCCTAACCCTAACCCTAACCCTAACCCTAACCCTAACCCTAACCCTAACCCTAACCCTAACCCTAACCCTAACCCTAACCCTAACCCTAACCCTAACCCTAACCCTAACCCTAACCCTAACCCTAACCCTAACCCTAACCCTAACCCTAACCCTAACCCTAACCCTAACCCTAACCCTAACCCTAACCCTAACCCTAACCCTAACCCTAACCCTAACCCTAACCCTAACCCTAACCCTAACCCTAACCCTAACCCTAACCCTAACCCTAACCCTAACCCTAACCCTAACCCTAACCCTAACCCTAACCCTAACCCTAACCCTAACCCTAACCCTAACCCTAACCCTAACCCTAACCCTAACCCTAACCCTAACCCTAACCCTAACCCTAACCCTAACCCTAACCCTAACCCTAACCCTAACCCTAACCCTAACCCTAACCCTAACCCTAACCCTAACCCTAACCCTAACCCTAACCCTAACCCTAACCCTAACCCTAACCCTAACCCTAACCCTAACCCTAACCCTAACCCTAACCCTAACCCTAACCCTAACCCTAACCCTAACCCTAACCCTAACCCTAACCCTAACCCTAACCCTAACCCTAACCCTAACCCTAACCCTAACCCTAACCCTAACCCTAACCCTAACCCTAACCCTAACCCTAACCCTAACCCTAACCCTAACCCTAACCCTAACCCTAACCCTAACCCTAACCCTAACCCTAACCCTAACCCTAACCCTAACCCTAACCCTAACCCTAACCCTAACCCTAACCCTAACCCTAACCCTAACCCTAACCCTAACCCTAACCCTAACCCTAACCCTAACCCTAACCCTAACCCTAACCCTAACCCTAACCCTAACCCTA
The DNA here is from genome assembly GCF_059928025.1 of Delphinapterus leucas. Classification (NCBI taxonomy): domain Eukaryota; kingdom Metazoa; phylum Chordata; class Mammalia; order Artiodactyla; family Monodontidae; genus Delphinapterus; species Delphinapterus leucas. The sequence continues at coordinate 18,673,478 of NW_028322236.1, read as the reverse complement.
ACCCTAACCCTAACCCTAACCCTAACCCTAACCCTAACCCTAACCCTAACCCTAACCCTAACCCTAACCCTAACCCTAACCCTAACCCTAACCCTAACCCTAACCCTAACCCTAACCCTAACCCTAACCCTAACCCTAACCCTAACCCTAACCCTAACCCTAACCCTAACCCTAACCCTAACCCTAACCCTAACCCTAACCCTAACCCTAACCCTAACCCTAACCCTAACCCTAACCCTAACCCTAACCCTAACCCTAACCCTAACCCTAACCCTAACCCTAACCCTAACCCTAACCCTAACCCTAACCCTAACCCTAACCCTAACCCTAACCCTAACCCTAACCCTAACCCTAACCCTAACCCTAACCCTAACCCTAACCCTAACCCTAACCCTAACCCTAACCCTAACCCTAACCCTAACCCTAACCCTAACCCTAACCCTAACCCTAACCCTAACCCTAACCCTAACCCTAACCCTAACCCTAACCCTAACCCTAACCCTAACCCTAACCCTAACCCTAACCCTAACCCTAACCCTAACCCTAACCCTAACCCTAACCCTAACCCTAACCCTAACCCTAACCCTAACCCTAACCCTAACCCTAACCCTAACCCTAACCCTAACCCTAACCCTAACCCTAACCCTAACCCTAACCCTAACCCTAACCCTAACCCTAACCCTAACCCTAACCCTAACCCTAACCCTAACCCTAACCCTAACCCTAACCCTAACCCTAACCCTAACCCTAACCCTAACCCTAACCCTAACCCTAACCCTAACCCTAACCCTAACCCTAACCCTAACCCTAACCCTAACCCTAACCCTAACCCTAACCCTAACCCTAACCCTAACCCTAACCCTAACCCTAACCCTAACCCTAACCCTAACCCTAACCCTAACCCTAACCCTAACCCTAACCCTAACCCTAACCCTAACCCTAACCCTAACCCTAACCCTAACCCTAACCCTAACCCTAACCCTAACCCTAACCCTAACCCTAACCCTAACCCTAACCCTAACCCTAACCCTAACCCTAACCCTAACCCTAACCCTAACCCTAACCCTAACCCTAACCCTAACCCTAACCCTAACCCTAACCCTAACCCTAACCCTAACCCTAACCCTAACCCTAACCCTAACCCTAACCCTAACCCTAACCCTAACCCTAACCCTAACCCTAACCCTAACCCTAACCCTAACCCTAACCCTAACCCTAACCCTAACCCTAACCCTAACCCTAACCCTAACCCTAACCCTAACCCTAACCCTAACCCTAACCCTAACCCTAACCCTAACCCTAACCCTAACCCTAACCCTAACCCTAACCCTAACCCTAACCCTAACCCTAACCCTAACCCTAACCCTAACCCTAACCCTAACCCTAACCCTAACCCTAACCCTAACCCTAACCCTAACCCTAACCCTAACCCTAACCCTAACCCTAACCCTAACCCTAACCCTAACCCTAACCCTAACCCTAACCCTAACCCTAACCCTAACCCTAACCCTAACCCTAACCCTAACCCTAACCCTAACCCTAACCCTAACCCTAACCCTAACCCTAACCCTAACCCTAACCCTAACCCTAACCCTAACCCTAACCCTAACCCTAACCCTAACCCTAACCCTAACCCTAACCCTAACCCTAACCCTAACCCTAACCCTAACCCTAACCCTAACCCTAACCCTAACCCTAACCCTAACCCTAACCCTAACCCTAACCCTAACCCTAACCCTAACCCTAACCCTAACCCTAACCCTAACCCTAACCCTAACCCTAACCCTAACCCTAACCCTAACCCTAACCCTAACCCTAACCCTAACCCTAACCCTAACCCTAACCCTAACCCTAACCCTAACCCTAACCCTAACCCTAACCCTAACCCTAACCCTAACCCTAACCCTAACCCTAACCCTAACCCTAACCCTAACCCTAACCCTAACCCTAACCCTAACCCTAACCCTAACCCTAACCCTAACCCTAACCCTAACCCTAACCCTAACCCTAACCCTAACCCTAACCCTAACCCTAACCCTAACCCTAACCCTAACCCTAACCCTAACCCTAACCCTAACCCTAACCCTAACCCTAACCCTAACCCTAACCCTAACCCTAACCCTAACCCTAACCCTAACCCTAACCCTAACCCTAACCCTAACCCTAACCCTAACCCTAACCCTAACCCTAACCCTAACCCTAACCCTAACCCTAACCCTAACCCTAACCCTAACCCTAACCCTAACCCTAACCCTAACCCTAACCCTAACCCTAACCCTAACCCTAACCCTAACCCTAACCCTAACCCTAACCCTAACCCTAACCCTAACCCTAACCCTAACCCTAACCCTAACCCTAACCCTAACCCTAACCCTAACCCTAACCCTAACCCTAACCCTAACCCTAACCCTAACCCTAACCCTAACCCTAACCCTAACCCTAACCCTAACCCTAACCCTAACCCTAACCCTAACCCTAACCCTAACCCTAACCCTAACCCTAACCCTAACCCTAACCCTAACCCTAACCCTAACCCTAACCCTAACCCTAACCCTAACCCTAACCCTAACCCTAACCCTAACCCTAACCCTAACCCTAACCCTAACCCTAACCCTAACCCTAACCCTAACCCTAACCCTAACCCTAACCCTAACCCTAACCCTAACCCTAACCCTAACCCTAACCCTAACCCTAACCCTAACCCTAACCCTAACCCTAACCCTAACCCTAACCCTAACCCTAACCCTAACCCTAACCCTAACCCTAACCCTAACCCTAACCCTAACCCTAACCCTAACCCTAACCCTAACCCTAACCCTAACCCTAACCCTAACCCTAACCCTAACCCTAACCCTAACCCTAACCCTAACCCTAACCCTAACCCTAACCCTAACCCTAACCCTAACCCTAACCCTAACCCTAACCCTAACCCTAACCCTAACCCTAACCCTAACCCTAACCCTAACCCTAACCCTAACCCTAACCCTAACCCTAACCCTAACCCTAACCCTAACCCTAACCCTAACCCTAACCCTAACCCTAACCCTAACCCTAACCCTAACCCTAACCCTAACCCTAACCCTAACCCTAACCCTAACCCTAACCCTAACCCTAACCCTAACCCTAACCCTAACCCTAACCCTAACCCTAACCCTAACCCTAACCCTAACCCTAACCCTAACCCTAACCCTAACCCTAACCCTAACCCTAACCCTAACCCTAACCCTAACCCTAACCCTAACCCTAACCCTAACCCTAACCCTAACCCTAACCCTAACCCTAACCCTAACCCTAACCCTAACCCTAACCCTAACCCTAACCCTAACCCTAACCCTAACCCTAACCCTAACCCTAACCCTAACCCTAACCCTAACCCTAACCCTAACCCTAACCCTAACCCTAACCCTAACCCTAACCCTAACCCTAACCCTAACCCTAACCCTAACCCTAACCCTAACCCTAACCCTAACCCTAACCCTAACCCTAACCCTAACCCTAACCCTAACCCTAACCCTAACCCTAACCCTAACCCTAACCCTAACCCTAACCCTAACCCTAACCCTAACCCTAACCCTAACCCTAACCCTAACCCTAACCCTAACCCTAACCCTAACCCTAACCCTAACCCTAACCCTAACCCTAACCCTAACCCTAACCCTAACCCTAACCCTAACCCTAACCCTAACCCTAACCCTAACCCTAACCCTAACCCTAACCCTAACCCTAACCCTAACCCTAACCCTAACCCTAACCCTAACCCTAACCCTAACCCTAACCCTAACCCTAACCCTAACCCTAACCCTAACCCTAACCCTAACCCTAACCCTAACCCTAACCCTAACCCTAACCCTAACCCTAACCCTAACCCTAACCCTAACCCTAACCCTAACCCTAACCCTAACCCTAACCCTAACCCTAACCCTAACCCTAACCCTAACCCTAACCCTAACCCTAACCCTAACCCTAACCCTAACCCTAACCCTAACCCTAACCCTAACCCTAACCCTAACCCTAACCCTAACCCTAACCCTAACCCTAACCCTAACCCTAACCCTAACCCTAACCCTAACCCTAACCCTAACCCTAACCCTAACCCTAACCCTAACCCTAACCCTAACCCTAACCCTAACCCTAACCCTAACCCTAACCCTAACCCTAACCCTAACCCTAACCCTAACCCTAACCCTAACCCTAACCCTAACCCTAACCCTAACCCTAACCCTAACCCTAACCCTAACCCTAACCCTAACCCTAACCCTAACCCTAACCCTAACCCTAACCCTAACCCTAACCCTAACCCTAACCCTAACCCTAACCCTAACCCTAACCCTAACCCTAACCCTAACCCTAACCCTAACCCTAACCCTAACCCTAACCCTAACCCTAACCCTAACCCTAACCCTAACCCTAACCCTAACCCTAACCCTAACCCTAACCCTAACCCTAACCCTAACCCTAACCCTAACCCTAACCCTAACCCTAACCCTAACCCTAACCCTAACCCTAACCCTAACCCTAACCCTAACCCTAACCCTAACCCTAACCCTAACCCTAACCCTAACCCTAACCCTAACCCTAACCCTAACCCTAACCCTAACCCTAACCCTAACCCTAACCCTAACCCTAACCCTAACCCTAACCCTAACCCTAACCCTAACCCTAACCCTAACCCTAACCCTAACCCTAACCCTAACCCTAACCCTAACCCTAACCCTAACCCTAACCCTAACCCTAACCCTAACCCTAACCCTAACCCTAACCCTAACCCTAACCCTAACCCTAACCCTAACCCTAACCCTAACCCTAACCCTAACCCTAACCCTAACCCTAACCCTAACCCTAACCCTAACCCTAACCCTAACCCTAACCCTAACCCTAACCCTAACCCTAACCCTAACCCTAACCCTAACCCTAACCCTAACCCTAACCCTAACCCTAACCCTAACCCTAACCCTAACCCTAACCCTAACCCTAACCCTAACCCTAACCCTAACCCTAACCCTAACCCTAACCCTAACCCTAACCCTAACCCTAACCCTAACCCTAACCCTAACCCTAACCCTAACCCTAACCCTAACCCTAACCCTAACCCTAACCCTAACCCTAACCCTAACCCTAACCCTAACCCTAACCCTAACCCTAACCCTAACCCTAACCCTAACCCTAACCCTAACCCTAACCCTAACCCTAACCCTAACCCTAACCCTAACCCTAACCCTAACCCTAACCCTAACCCTAACCCTAACCCTAACCCTAACCCTAACCCTAACCCTAACCCTAACCCTAACCCTAACCCTAACCCTAACCCTAACCCTAACCCTAACCCTAACCCTAACCCTAACCCTAACCCTAACCCTAACCCTAACCCTAACCCTAACCCTAACCCTAACCCTAACCCTAACCCTAACCCTAACCCTAACCCTAACCCTAACCCTAACCCTAACCCTAACCCTAACCCTAACCCTAACCCTAACCCTAACCCTAACCCTAACCCTAACCCTAACCCTAACCCTAACCCTAACCCTAACCCTAACCCTAACCCTAACCCTAACCCTAACCCTAACCCTAACCCTAACCCTAACCCTAACCCTAACCCTAACCCTAACCCTAACCCTAACCCTAACCCTAACCCTAACCCTAACCCTAACCCTAACCCTAACCCTAACCCTAACCCTAACCCTAACCCTAACCCTAACCCTAACCCTAACCCTAACCCTAACCCTAACCCTAACCCTAACCCTAACCCTAACCCTAACCCTAACCCTAACCCTAACCCTAACCCTAACCCTAACCCTAACCCTAACCCTAACCCTAACCCTAACCCTAACCCTAACCCTAACCCTAACCCTAACCCTAACCCTAACCCTAACCCTAACCCTAACCCTAACCCTAACCCTAACCCTAACCCTAACCCTAACCCTAACCCTAACCCTAACCCTAACCCTAACCCTAACCCTAACCCTAACCCTAACCCTAACCCTAACCCTAACCCTAACCCTAACCCTAACCCTAACCCTAACCCTAACCCTAACCCTAACCCTAACCCTAACCCTAACCCTAACCCTAACCCTAACCCTAACCCTAACCCTAACCCTAACCCTAACCCTAACCCTAACCCTAACCCTAACCCTAACCCTAACCCTAACCCTAACCCTAACCCTAACCCTAACCCTAACCCTAACCCTAACCCTAACCCTAACCCTAACCCTAACCCTAACCCTAACCCTAACCCTAACCCTAACCCTAACCCTAACCCTAACCCTAACCCTAACCCTAACCCTAACCCTAACCCTAACCCTAACCCTAACCCTAACCCTAACCCTAACCCTAACCCTAACCCTAACCCTAACCCTAACCCTAACCCTAACCCTAACCCTAACCCTAACCCTAACCCTAACCCTAACCCTAACCCTAACCCTAACCCTAACCCTAACCCTAACCCTAACCCTAACCCTAACCCTAACCCTAACCCTAACCCTAACCCTAACCCTAACCCTAACCCTAACCCTAACCCTAACCCTAACCCTAACCCTAACCCTAACCCTAACCCTAACCCTAACCCTAACCCTAACCCTAACCCTAACCCTAACCCTAACCCTAACCCTAACCCTAACCCTAACCCTAACCCTAACCCTAACCCTAACCCTAACCCTAACCCTAACCCTAACCCTAACCCTAACCCTAACCCTAACCCTAACCCTAACCCTAACCCTAACCCTAACCCTAACCCTAACCCTAACCCTAACCCTAACCCTAACCCTAACCCTAACCCTAACCCTAACCCTAACCCTAACCCTAACCCTAACCCTAACCCTAACCCTAACCCTAACCCTAACCCTAACCCTAACCCTAACCCTAACCCTAACCCTAACCCTAACCCTAACCCTAACCCTAACCCTAACCCTAACCCTAACCCTAACCCTAACCCTAACCCTAACCCTAACCCTAACCCTAACCCTAACCCTAACCCTAACCCTAACCCTAACCCTAACCCTAACCCTAACCCTAACCCTAACCCTAACCCTAACCCTAACCCTAACCCTAACCCTAACCCTAACCCTAACCCTAACCCTAACCCTAACCCTAACCCTAACCCTAACCCTAACCCTAACCCTAACCCTAACCCTAACCCTAACCCTAACCCTAACCCTAACCCTAACCCTAACCCTAACCCTAACCCTAACCCTAACCCTAACCCTAACCCTAACCCTAACCCTAACCCTAACCCTAACCCTAACCCTAACCCTAACCCTAACCCTAACCCTAACCCTAACCCTAACCCTAACCCTAACCCTAACCCTAACCCTAACCCTAACCCTAACCCTAACCCTAACCCTAACCCTAACCCTAACCCTAACCCTAACCCTAACCCTAACCCTAACCCTAACCCTAACCCTAACCCTAACCCTAACCCTAACCCTAACCCTAACCCTAACCCTAACCCTAACCCTAACCCTAACCCTAACCCTAACCCTAACCCTAACCCTAACCCTAACCCTAACCCTAACCCTAACCCTAACCCTAACCCTAACCCTAACCCTAACCCTAACCCTAACCCTAACCCTAACCCTAACCCTAACCCTAACCCTAACCCTAACCCTAACCCTAACCCTAACCCTAACCCTAACCCTAACCCTAACCCTAACCCTAACCCTAACCCTAACCCTAACCCTAACCCTAACCCTAACCCTAACCCTAACCCTAACCCTAACCCTAACCCTAACCCTAACCCTAACCCTAACCCTAACCCTAACCCTAACCCTAACCCTAACCCTAACCCTAACCCTAACCCTAACCCTAACCCTAACCCTAACCCTAACCCTAACCCTAACCCTAACCCTAACCCTAACCCTAACCCTAACCCTAACCCTAACCCTAACCCTAACCCTAACCCTAACCCTAACCCTAACCCTAACCCTAACCCTAACCCTAACCCTAACCCTAACCCTAACCCTAACCCTAACCCTAACCCTAACCCTAACCCTAACCCTAACCCTAACCCTAACCCTAACCCTAACCCTAACCCTAACCCTAACCCTAACCCTAACCCTAACCCTAACCCTAACCCTAACCCTAACCCTAACCCTAACCCTAACCCTAACCCTAACCCTAACCCTAACCCTAACCCTAACCCTAACCCTAACCCTAACCCTAACCCTAACCCTAACCCTAACCCTAACCCTAACCCTAACCCTAACCCTAACCCTAACCCTAACCCTAACCCTAACCCTAACCCTAACCCTAACCCTAACCCTAACCCTAACCCTAACCCTAACCCTAACCCTAACCCTAACCCTAACCCTAACCCTAACCCTAACCCTAACCCTAACCCTAACCCTAACCCTAACCCTAACCCTAACCCTAACCCTAACCCTAACCCTAACCCTAACCCTAACCCTAACCCTAACCCTAACCCTAACCCTAACCCTAACCCTAACCCTAACCCTAACCCTAACCCTAACCCTAACCCTAACCCTAACCCTAACCCTAACCCTAACCCTAACCCTAACCCTAACCCTAACCCTAACCCTAACCCTAACCCTAACCCTAACCCTAACCCTAACCCTAACCCTAACCCTAACCCTAACCCTAACCCTAACCCTAACCCTAACCCTAACCCTAACCCTAACCCTAACCCTAACCCTAACCCTAACCCTAACCCTAACCCTAACCCTAACCCTAACCCTAACCCTAACCCTAACCCTAACCCTAACCCTAACCCTAACCCTAACCCTAACCCTAACCCTAACCCTAACCCTAACCCTAACCCTAACCCTAACCCTAACCCTAACCCTAACCCTAACCCTAACCCTAACCCTAACCCTAACCCTAACCCTAACCCTAACCCTAACCCTAACCCTAACCCTAACCCTAACCCTAACCCTAACCCTAACCCTAACCCTAACCCTAACCCTAACCCTAACCCTAACCCTAACCCTAACCCTAACCCTAACCCTAACCCTAACCCTAACCCTAACCCTAACCCTAACCCTAACCCTAACCCTAACCCTAACCCTAACCCTAACCCTAACCCTAACCCTAACCCTAACCCTAACCCTAACCCTAACCCTAACCCTAACCCTAACCCTAACCCTAACCCTAACCCTAACCCTAACCCTAACCCTAACCCTAACCCTAACCCTAACCCTAACCCTAACCCTAACCCTAACCCTAACCCTAACCCTAACCCTAACCCTAACCCTAACCCTAACCCTAACCCTAACCCTAACCCTAACCCTAACCCTAACCCTAACCCTAACCCTAACCCTAACCCTAACCCTAACCCTAACCCTAACCCTAACCCTAACCCTAACCCTAACCCTAACCCTAACCCTAACCCTAACCCTAACCCTAACCCTAACCCTAACCCTAACCCTAACCCTAACCCTAACCCTAACCCTAACCCTAACCCTAACCCTAACCCTAACCCTAACCCTAACCCTAACCCTAACCCTAACCCTAACCCTAACCCTAACCCTAACCCTAACCCTAACCCTAACCCTAACCCTAACCCTAACCCTAACCCTAACCCTAACCCTAACCCTAACCCTAACCCTAACCCTAACCCTAACCCTAACCCTAACCCTAACCCTAACCCTAACCCTAACCCTAACCCTAACCCTAACCCTAACCCTAACCCTAACCCTAACCCTAACCCTAACCCTAACCCTAACCCTAACCCTAACCCTAACCCTAACCCTAACCCTAACCCTAACCCTAACCCTAACCCTAACCCTAACCCTAACCCTAACCCTAACCCTAACCCTAACCCTAACCCTAACCCTAACCCTAACCCTAACCCTAACCCTAACCCTAACCCTAACCCTAACCCTAACCCTAACCCTAACCCTAACCCTAACCCTAACCCTAACCCTAACCCTAACCCTAACCCTAACCCTAACCCTAACCCTAACCCTAACCCTAACCCTAACCCTAACCCTAACCCTAACCCTAACCCTAACCCTAACCCTAACCCTAACCCTAACCCTAACCCTAACCCTAACCCTAACCCTAACCCTAACCCTAACCCTAACCCTAACCCTAACCCTAACCCTAACCCTAACCCTAACCCTAACCCTAACCCTAACCCTAACCCTAACCCTAACCCTAACCCTAACCCTAACCCTAACCCTAACCCTAACCCTAACCCTAACCCTAACCCTAACCCTAACCCTAACCCTAACCCTAACCCTAACCCTAACCCTAACCCTAACCCTAACCCTAACCCTAACCCTAACCCTAACCCTAACCCTAACCCTAACCCTAACCCTAACCCTAACCCTAACCCTAACCCTAACCCTAACCCTAACCCTAACCCTAACCCTAACCCTAACCCTAACCCTAACCCTAACCCTAACCCTAACCCTAACCCTAACCCTAACCCTAACCCTAACCCTAACCCTAACCCTAACCCTAACCCTAACCCTAACCCTAACCCTAACCCTAACCCTAACCCTAACCCTAACCCTAACCCTAACCCTAACCCTAACCCTAACCCTAACCCTAACCCTAACCCTAACCCTAACCCTAACCCTAACCCTAACCCTAACCCTAACCCTAACCCTAACCCTAACCCTAACCCTAACCCTAACCCTAACCCTAACCCTAACCCTAACCCTAACCCTAACCCTAACCCTAACCCTAACCCTAACCCTAACCCTAACCCTAACCCTAACCCTAACCCTAACCCTAACCCTAACCCTAACCCTAACCCTAACCCTAACCCTAACCCTAACCCTAACCCTAACCCTAACCCTAACCCTAACCCTAACCCTAACCCTAACCCTAACCCTAACCCTAACCCTAACCCTAACCCTAACCCTAACCCTAACCCTAACCCTAACCCTAACCCTAACCCTAACCCTAACCCTAACCCTAACCCTAACCCTAACCCTAACCCTAACCCTAACCCTAACCCTAACCCTAACCCTAACCCTAACCCTAACCCTAACCCTAACCCTAACCCTAACCCTAACCCTAACCCTAACCCTAACCCTAACCCTAACCCTAACCCTAACCCTAACCCTAACCCTAACCCTAACCCTAACCCTAACCCTAACCCTAACCCTAACCCTAACCCTAACCCTAACCCTAACCCTAACCCTAACCCTAACCCTAACCCTAACCCTAACCCTAACCCTAACCCTAACCCTAACCCTAACCCTAACCCTAACCCTAACCCTAACCCTAACCCTAACCCTAACCCTAACCCTAACCCTAACCCTAACCCTAACCCTAACCCTAACCCTAACCCTAACCCTAACCCTAACCCTAACCCTAACCCTAACCCTAACCCTAACCCTAACCCTAACCCTAACCCTAACCCTAACCCTAACCCTAACCCTAACCCTAACCCTAACCCTAACCCTAACCCTAACCCTAACCCTAACCCTAACCCTAACCCTAACCCTAACCCTAACCCTAACCCTAACCCTAACCCTAACCCTAACCCTAACCCTAACCCTAACCCTAACCCTAACCCTAACCCTAACCCTAACCCTAACCCTAACCCTAACCCTAACCCTAACCCTAACCCTAACCCTAACCCTAACCCTAACCCTAACCCTAACCCTAACCCTAACCCTAACCCTAACCCTAACCCTAACCCTAACCCTAACCCTAACCCTAACCCTAACCCTAACCCTAACCCTAACCCTAACCCTAACCCTAACCCTAACCCTAACCCTAACCCTAACCCTAACCCTAACCCTAACCCTAACCCTAACCCTAACCCTAACCCTAACCCTAACCCTAACCCTAACCCTAACCCTAACCCTAACCCTAACCCTAACCCTAACCCTAACCCTAACCCTAACCCTAACCCTAACCCTAACCCTAACCCTAACCCTAACCCTAACCCTAACCCTAACCCTAACCCTAACCCTAACCCTAACCCTAACCCTAACCCTAACCCTAACCCTAACCCTAACCCTAACCCTAACCCTAACCCTAACCCTAACCCTAACCCTAACCCTAACCCTAACCCTAACCCTAACCCTAACCCTAACCCTAACCCTAACCCTAACCCTAACCCTAACCCTAACCCTAACCCTAACCCTAACCCTAACCCTAACCCTAACCCTAACCCTAACCCTAACCCTAACCCTAACCCTAACCCTAACCCTAACCCTAACCCTAACCCTAACCCTAACCCTAACCCTAACCCTAACCCTAACCCTAACCCTAACCCTAACCCTAACCCTAACCCTAACCCTAACCCTAACCCTAACCCTAACCCTAACCCTAACCCTAACCCTAACCCTAACCCTAACCCTAACCCTAACCCTAACCCTAACCCTAACCCTAACCCTAACCCTAACCCTAACCCTAACCCTAACCCTAACCCTAACCCTAACCCTAACCCTAACCCTAACCCTAACCCTAACCCTAACCCTAACCCTAACCCTAACCCTAACCCTAACCCTAACCCTAACCCTAACCCTAACCCTAACCCTAACCCTAACCCTAACCCTAACCCTAACCCTAACCCTAACCCTAACCCTAACCCTAACCCTAACCCTAACCCTAACCCTAACCCTAACCCTAACCCTAACCCTAACCCTAACCCTAACCCTAACCCTAACCCTAACCCTAACCCTAACCCTAACCCTAACCCTAACCCTAACCCTAACCCTAACCCTAACCCTAACCCTAACCCTAACCCTAACCCTAACCCTAACCCTAACCCTAACCCTAACCCTAACCCTAACCCTAACCCTAACCCTAACCCTAACCCTAACCCTAACCCTAACCCTAACCCTAACCCTAACCCTAACCCTAACCCTAACCCTAACCCTAACCCTAACCCTAACCCTAACCCTAACCCTAACCCTAACCCTAACCCTAACCCTAACCCTAACCCTAACCCTAACCCTAACCCTAACCCTAACCCTAACCCTAACCCTAACCCTAACCCTAACCCTAACCCTAACCCTAACCCTAACCCTAACCCTAACCCTAACCCTAACCCTAACCCTAACCCTAACCCTAACCCTAACCCTAACCCTAACCCTAACCCTAACCCTAACCCTAACCCTAACCCTAACCCTAACCCTAACCCTAACCCTAACCCTAACCCTAACCCTAACCCTAACCCTAACCCTAACCCTAACCCTAACCCTAACCCTAACCCTAACCCTAACCCTAACCCTAACCCTAACCCTAACCCTAACCCTAACCCTAACCCTAACCCTAACCCTAACCCTAACCCTAACCCTAACCCTAACCCTAACCCTAACCCTAACCCTAACCCTAACCCTAACCCTAACCCTAACCCTAACCCTAACCCTAACCCTAACCCTAACCCTAACCCTAACCCTAACCCTAACCCTAACCCTAACCCTAACCCTAACCCTAACCCTAACCCTAACCCTAACCCTAACCCTAACCCTAACCCTAACCCTAACCCTAACCCTAACCCTAACCCTAACCCTAACCCTAACCCTAACCCTAACCCTAACCCTAACCCTAACCCTAACCCTAACCCTAACCCTAACCCTAACCCTAACCCTAACCCTAACCCTAACCCTAACCCTAACCCTAACCCTAACCCTAACCCTAACCCTAACCCTAACCCTAACCCTAACCCTAACCCTAACCCTAACCCTAACCCTAACCCTAACCCTAACCCTAACCCTAACCCTAACCCTAACCCTAACCCTAACCCTAACCCTAACCCTAACCCTAACCCTAACCCTAACCCTAACCCTAACCCTAACCCTAACCCTAACCCTAACCCTAACCCTAACCCTAACCCTAACCCTAACCCTAACCCTAACCCTAACCCTAACCCTAACCCTAACCCTAACCCTAACCCTAACCCTAACCCTAACCCTAACCCTAACCCTAACCCTAACCCTAACCCTAACCCTAACCCTAACCCTAACCCTAACCCTAACCCTAACCCTAACCCTAACCCTAACCCTAACCCTAACCCTAACCCTAACCCTAACCCTAACCCTAACCCTAACCCTAACCCTAACCCTAACCCTAACCCTAACCCTAACCCTAACCCTAACCCTAACCCTAACCCTAACCCTAACCCTAACCCTAACCCTAACCCTAACCCTAACCCTAACCCTAACCCTAACCCTAACCCTAACCCTAACCCTAACCCTAACCCTAACCCTAACCCTAACCCTAACCCTAACCCTAACCCTAACCCTAACCCTAACCCTAACCCTAACCCTAACCCTAACCCTAACCCTAACCCTAACCCTAACCCTAACCCTAACCCTAACCCTAACCCTAACCCTAACCCTAACCCTAACCCTAACCCTAACCCTAACCCTAACCCTAACCCTAACCCTAACCCTAACCCTAACCCTAACCCTAACCCTAACCCTAACCCTAACCCTAACCCTAACCCTAACCCTAACCCTAACCCTAACCCTAACCCTAACCCTAACCCTAACCCTAACCCTAACCCTAACCCTAACCCTAACCCTAACCCTAACCCTAACCCTAACCCTAACCCTAACCCTAACCCTAACCCTAACCCTAACCCTAACCCTAACCCTAACCCTAACCCTAACCCTAACCCTAACCCTAACCCTAACCCTAACCCTAACCCTAACCCTAACCCTAACCCTAACCCTAACCCTAACCCTAACCCTAACCCTAACCCTAACCCTAACCCTAACCCTAACCCTAACCCTAACCCTAACCCTAACCCTAACCCTAACCCTAACCCTAACCCTAACCCTAACCCTAACCCTAACCCTAACCCTAACCCTAACCCTAACCCTAACCCTAACCCTAACCCTAACCCTAACCCTAACCCTAACCCTAACCCTAACCCTAACCCTAACCCTAACCCTAACCCTAACCCTAACCCTAACCCTAACCCTAACCCTAACCCTAACCCTAACCCTAACCCTAACCCTAACCCTAACCCTAACCCTAACCCTAACCCTAACCCTAACCCTAACCCTAACCCTAACCCTAACCCTAACCCTAACCCTAACCCTAACCCTAACCCTAACCCTAACCCTAACCCTAACCCTAACCCTAACCCTAACCCTAACCCTAACCCTAACCCTAACCCTAACCCTAACCCTAACCCTAACCCTAACCCTAACCCTAACCCTAACCCTAACCCTAACCCTAACCCTAACCCTAACCCTAACCCTAACCCTAACCCTAACCCTAACCCTAACCCTAACCCTAACCCTAACCCTAACCCTAACCCTAACCCTAACCCTAACCCTAACCCTAACCCTAACCCTAACCCTAACCCTAACCCTAACCCTAACCCTAACCCTAACCCTAACCCTAACCCTAACCCTAACCCTAACCCTAACCCTAACCCTAACCCTAACCCTAACCCTAACCCTAACCCTAACCCTAACCCTAACCCTAACCCTAACCCTAACCCTAACCCTAACCCTAACCCTAACCCTAACCCTAACCCTAACCCTAACCCTAACCCTAACCCTAACCCTAACCCTAACCCTAACCCTAACCCTAACCCTAACCCTAACCCTAACCCTAACCCTAACCCTAACCCTAACCCTAACCCTAACCCTAACCCTAACCCTAACCCTAACCCTAACCCTAACCCTAACCCTAACCCTAACCCTAACCCTAACCCTAACCCTAACCCTAACCCTAACCCTAACCCTAACCCTAACCCTAACCCTAACCCTAACCCTAACCCTAACCCTAACCCTAACCCTAACCCTAACCCTAACCCTAACCCTAACCCTAACCCTAACCCTAACCCTAACCCTAACCCTAACCCTAACCCTAACCCTAACCCTAACCCTAACCCTAACCCTAACCCTAACCCTAACCCTAACCCTAACCCTAACCCTAACCCTAACCCTAACCCTAACCCTAACCCTAACCCTAACCCTAACCCTAACCCTAACCCTAACCCTAACCCTAACCCTAACCCTAACCCTAACCCTAACCCTAACCCTAACCCTAACCCTAACCCTAACCCTAACCCTAACCCTAACCCTAACCCTAACCCTAACCCTAACCCTAACCCTAACCCTAACCCTAACCCTAACCCTAACCCTAACCCTAACCCTAACCCTAACCCTAACCCTAACCCTAACCCTAACCCTAACCCTAACCCTAACCCTAACCCTAACCCTAACCCTAACCCTAACCCTAACCCTAACCCTAACCCTAACCCTAACCCTAACCCTAACCCTAACCCTAACCCTAACCCTAACCCTAACCCTAACCCTAACCCTAACCCTAACCCTAACCCTAACCCTAACCCTAACCCTAACCCTAACCCTAACCCTAACCCTAACCCTAACCCTAACCCTAACCCTAACCCTAACCCTAACCCTAACCCTAACCCTAACCCTAACCCTAACCCTAACCCTAACCCTAACCCTAACCCTAACCCTAACCCTAACCCTAACCCTAACCCTAACCCTAACCCTAACCCTAACCCTAACCCTAACCCTAACCCTAACCCTAACCCTAACCCTAACCCTAACCCTAACCCTAACCCTAACCCTAACCCTAACCCTAACCCTAACCCTAACCCTAACCCTAACCCTAACCCTAACCCTAACCCTAACCCTAACCCTAACCCTAACCCTAACCCTAACCCTAACCCTAACCCTAACCCTAACCCTAACCCTAACCCTAACCCTAACCCTAACCCTAACCCTAACCCTAACCCTAACCCTAACCCTAACCCTAACCCTAACCCTAACCCTAACCCTAACCCTAACCCTAACCCTAACCCTAACCCTAACCCTAACCCTAACCCTAACCCTAACCCTAACCCTAACCCTAACCCTAACCCTAACCCTAACCCTAACCCTAACCCTAACCCTAACCCTAACCCTAACCCTAACCCTAACCCTAACCCTAACCCTAACCCTAACCCTAACCCTAACCCTAACCCTAACCCTAACCCTAACCCTAACCCTAACCCTAACCCTAACCCTAACCCTAACCCTAACCCTAACCCTAACCCTAACCCTAACCCTAACCCTAACCCTAACCCTAACCCTAACCCTAACCCTAACCCTAACCCTAACCCTAACCCTAACCCTAACCCTAACCCTAACCCTAACCCTAACCCTAACCCTAACCCTAACCCTAACCCTAACCCTAACCCTAACCCTAACCCTAACCCTAACCCTAACCCTAACCCTAACCCTAACCCTAACCCTAACCCTAACCCTAACCCTAACCCTAACCCTAACCCTAACCCTAACCCTAACCCTAACCCTAACCCTAACCCTAACCCTAACCCTAACCCTAACCCTAACCCTAACCCTAACCCTAACCCTAACCCTAACCCTAACCCTAACCCTAGCCCTAGCCCTAACCCTAACCCTAACCCTAACCCTAACCCTAACCCTAACCCTAACCCTAACCCTAACCCTAACCCTAACCCTAGCCCTAGCCCTAACCCTAACCCTAACCCTAACCCTAACCCTAACCCTAACCCTAACCCTAGCCCTAGCCCTAACCCTAACCCTAACCCTAACCCTAACCCTAACCCTAACCCTAACCCTAACCCTAGCCCTAACCCTAACCCTAACCCTAACCCTAACCCTAACCCTAACCCTAGCCCTAGCCCTAACCCTAACCCTAACCCTAACCCTAACCCTAACCCTAACCCTAGCCCTAACCCTAACCCTAACCCTAACCCTAACCCTAACCCTAACCCTAACCCTAACCCTAACCCTAACCCTAACCCTAACCCTAACCCTAACCCTAACCCTAACCCTAACCCTAACCCTAACCCTAACCCTAACCCTAACCCTAACCCTAACCCTAACCCTAACCCTAACCCTAACCCTAACCCTAACCCTAACCCTAACCCTAACCCTAACCCTAACCCTAACCCTAACCCTAACCCTAACCCTAACCCTAACCCTAACCCTAACCCTAACCCTAACCCTAACCCTAACCCTAACCCTAACCCTAACCCTAACCCTAACCCTAACCCTAACCCTAACCCTAACCCTAACCCTAACCCTAACCCTAACCCTAACCCTAACCCTAACCCTAACCCTAACCCTAACCCTAACCCTAACCCTAACCCTAACCCTAACCCTAACCCTAACCCTAACCCTAACCCTAACCCTAACCCTAACCCTAACCCTAACCCTAACCCTAACCCTAACCCTAACCCTAACCCTAACCCTAACCCTAACCCTAACCCTAACCCTAACCCTAACCCTAACCCTAACCCTAACCCTAACCCTAACCCTAACCCTAACCCTAACCCTAACCCTAACCCTAACCCTAACCCTAACCCTAACCCTAACCCTAACCCTAACCCTAACCCTAACCCTAACCCTAACCCTAACCCTAACCCTAACCCTAACCCTAACCCTAACCCTAACCCTAACCCTAACCCTAACCCTAACCCTAACCCTAACCCTAACCCTAACCCTAACCCTAACCCTAACCCTAACCCTAACCCTAACCCTAACCCTAACCCTAACCCTAACCCTAACCCTAACCCTAACCCTAACCCTAACCCTAACCC
>NW_028322236.1:16130000-16140000 GCF_059928025.1 Delphinapterus leucas | reverse complement strand
ACGCTAACACTAACACGTAACCTAACACGTACGCTCACCCTAAATCGTTGTCGTACCCTAAACTGTACCCTAAACCGTCCCCGTCCCCAACCCTAACCTTAACCCTAACCCTAACCCTAACCCTTACCTGTAGCCTTACCCTCACACGTCCCCTAATCCTAACCCGTACGCTAACACTAACCCATACCCTAACACGTACGCTCACCCTAAACCGTTGTCGTACCCGAACCTGTACCCTAAACCGTCACCGTCCCCTAACCCTAAGCCTAACCCTAACCCTAAACGTTACCCGAAGCCTTACACTCACCCGTCCCCTAATCCTAACTCGTACGCTAACAGTAATCCGTACCCTAACACTTACGCTCACTCTAAACCGTTGTCGTACCCTAACCTGTACCCTAAGCCGTCCCCGTCCCCTAACCCTAACCCTAACCCTAACCTTAACCCTTACCCTTACCCGAAGCCTTACCGTCACCCGTCCCCTAATCCTAACCCGTACGCTAACACTAACCCCTACCCTAACACGTACCCTCACCCTAAACCGTTGTCGTACCATAACCTGTACCCTAAACCGTCCCCGTGCCCGTCCCCTAATCCTAAACCTAACCCTAACCCTAACCCTTTCCCGAAGCCTTACCCTCACCCGTCCCCTAATCCTAACCCGTACACTAACACTAACCCGTACCCTAACACGTACGCTCACCCTAAACCGTTGTCGTACCCTAACCTGTACCCTAAACCGTCCCCGTCCCCTAACCCTAACCCTAACCCTAACCCTAACCCTAACCCTTACCCGAAGCCTTACCCTCACCCGTCCCCTAATCCTAACCCGTACACTAACACTAACCCGTACCCTAACACGTACGCTCACCCTAAACCGTTGTCGTACACTAACCTGTACCCTAAACCGTCCCCGTCCCCTAACCCTATCCCTAACCCTAACCCTTACCCGAAGTCTTACCCTCACTCGTCCCCTAAACCTAACCCGTACGCTAACACTAACCCGTACACTAACACGTACGCTCGCCCTAAACCGTTGTCGTACCCTAACCTGTACCCTAAACCGTCCCCGTCCCCGTCCCTTAACCCTAACCCTAACCCTAACCCTAACCCTTACCCGAAGCCTTACCCTCACCCGTCCCCTAATCCTAACCCGTACGCTAACACTAACCCGTACCCTAACACGTACGCTCACCCTAAACCGTTGTCGTACCCTAACATGTAACCTAAACCGTCCCCGTCCCCGTCCCCGTCCCCTAACCCTAACCCTAACCCTAACACCTACCCGAAGACTTACTCTCACCCATCCCCTATTCCTAACCCGTACGCAAACACTAACCCACACCCTAACACGTACGCTCACCCTAAACCGTTGTCGTACCCTAACCTGTACCCTAAACCGTCCCCGTACCCTAAACCTAACCCTAACCCTAACCCTAACCCTAACCCTTACCCGAAGCCTTACCCTCACCCGTCCCCTAATCCTAACCCGTACGCCAACACTAACCCGTACCCTAACAGGTACGCTCACCCTAAACCGTTGTCGTACCCTAAACTGTACCCTAAACCGTCCCCGTCCCCTAACTCTAAACCTAAACCTAACCCTTAACCCTAACCCTTACCCGAAGCCTTACCCTCACCCGTCCCCTAATCCTAACCCGTACGCTAACACTAACCCGTACCCTAACACGTACGCTCACCCTAAACCGTTGTCGTACCCTAACCTGTACCCTAAAGCGTCCCCGTCCCCTAACCCTAACCCTAACCCTAACCCTAACCCTAACCTTTACCCGAAGCCATACCCTCACCCGTCCCCTAATCCTAACCCGTACGCTAACACTAACACGTACCCTAACACGTACGCTCACCCTAAACCGTTGTCGTACCCTAACCTGTACCCTAAACCGTCCCCGTCCCCTAACCCTAACCCTAACCCTAACCCTAACCCTTACCCGAAGCCTTACCCTCACCCGTCCCCTAAACCTAACCCGTACGCTAACACTAACCCGTACCCTAACACGTAGGCTCACCCTAAACCGTTGTCGTACACTAACCTGTACCCTAAAGCGTCGCCGTCCCCTAACCCTAACCCTAACCCTAACCCTAACCCTTACCCGAAGCCTTACCCTCACCCGTCACTTAATCCTAACCCGTACGCTAACACTAATCCGTACCCTAACACCTACGCTCACCCTAAATCGTTGTCGTACCCTAACATGTACCCTAAACCGTCCCCGTCCCCTAACATTAACCCTAACCCTAACCCTTACCCGAAGCCTTACCCTCACCCGTCCTCTAATCCTAACCCGTACGCTAACACTAACACGTACCCTAACATGTACGCTCACCCTAAACCGTTGTCGTACCCTAACCTGTACCCTAAACCGTCCCCGTCCCCATCCCCTAACCCTAACCCTAACCCTAACCCTAACCCTTACCTGAAGCCTTAACCTCACCCGTCCCCTAATCCTAAACCGTATGCTAACACTAACCCGTACCCAAAACATACGCTCACCCTAAACCGTTGTCGTACCCTAACCTGTACCCTAAACCGTCCCCGCCCCCTAACCCTAACCCTAACCCTAACCCTAT
Source organism: Delphinapterus leucas (assembly GCF_059928025.1). NCBI lineage: Eukaryota > Metazoa > Chordata > Mammalia > Artiodactyla > Monodontidae > Delphinapterus > Delphinapterus leucas. The sequence goes on along the minus strand of NW_028322236.1, from coordinate 16,137,408 downwards.
CCCTTACCCGAAGCCTTACCCTCACCCGTCCCCTAATCCTAACCCGTACGCTAACACTAACCCGTACCCTAACACGTACGCTCACCCTAAACCGTTGTCGTACCCTAACCTGTACCCTAAATCGCCCCGTCCTCTAACCCTAACCCTAACCCTAACCCTAACCCTAACACTTACCCGAAGCCTTACCCTCACCCGTCCCCTAATCCTAACCCGTACGCTAACACTAACCCGTGCCCTAACACGTACGCTCACACTAAACCGTTGTCATACCCTAACCTGTATCCTAAACCGTCTCCGTCCCTTAACCCTAACCCTAACCCTAACTCTAACCCTTACCCAAATCCTTACCCTCACCCGTCCCCTAATCCTAACCCGTACGCTAACACTAACCCGTACCCTAACACGTACGCTCACCCTAAACTGTTGTCGTACCTTAAACTGTACCCTAAATCGTCCCCGTCCCCGTCACCTAACACTAACCCTAACCCTAACCCTAACCCTAACACTTACCCGAAGCCTTACCCTCACCCGTCCCCTAATCCTAACCCGTACGCTAACACTAACCCGTACCCTAACACGTACGCTCACCCTAAACCGTTGTCGTACCCTAACCTGTACCCTAAACCGTCCCCATCCCCATCCCCGTCCCCTAACCCTAAACCTAACCCTAACCCTAACCCTTACCCGAAGCCTTACCCTGACCCGTCCCCTATTCCTAACCCGTACGCAAACACTAACCCACACCCTAACACAAACGCTCACCCTAAACCGTTGTCGTACCCTAACCTGTACCCTAAACCGTCCCAGTCCCCTAACCCTAACCCAACCCTAACACTAACCCTAACCCTAACCCTTACCCGAAGCCTTACCCTCACCCGTCCCCTAATCCTAACCCGTACACTAACACTAAACCGTACCCTAACACGTACGCTTACCCTAAACCGTTGTCGTACCCTAACCTGTACCCTAAACCGTCCCCGTCCCCTAACCCTATCCCTAACCCTAACCCTTACCCGAAGTCTTACCCTCACCCGTCCCCTAATCCTAACCCGTACGCTAACACTAACCCGTACCCTAACACGTACGCTCACCCTAAACCGTTGTCGTACCCTAACATGTAACCTAAACCGTCCCCGTCCCCTAACCCTAACCCTAACCCTAACCCTAACCCTAACCCTTACCCGAAGCCTTACCCTCACCCGTTCCCTAATCCTATCCCGTACGCTAACACTAACCCGTACCCTAACACGTACGCTCACCCTAAAACGTTGTCGTACCCTAACCTGTACCCTAAACCGTCCCCGTCCCCTAACCCTATCCCTAAACCTAACCCTTACCCGAAGTCTTACCCTCACCCGTCCCCTAATCCTAACCCGTACGCTAACACTAACCCGTACCCTAACACGTACGCTCACCCTAAACCGTTGTCGTACCCTAACCTGTACCCTAAACCGTCCCCGTCCCCGTCCCTTAACCCTAACCCTAACCCTTACCCGAAGCCTTACCCTCACCCGTCCCCTAATCCTAACCCGTACGCTAACACTAACCCGTACCCTAACACGTACACTCACCCTAAACCGTTGTCGTACCCTAACATGTACCCTAAACCGTCCCCGTCCCCTAAACCTAACACTAACCCTAACCCTAACCCTAATCCTTACCCGAAGCCTTACTCTCACCCGTGCCCTAATGCTAACCCGTACGCTAACACTAACCCGTACCCTAACACGTACGCTCACCCTAAACCGTTGTCGTACCCTAACTTGTACCCTAAACCGTCCCCGTCCCCGTCCCCGACCCCTAACCCTAACCCTCACCCTAACCATAACCCTTACCCGAAGCCTTACCCTCACCCGTCCCCTATTCCTAACCCGTACGCAAACACTAACCCACACCCTAACACGTACGCTCACCCTAAACCGTTGCCGTACCCTAATCTGTACGCTAAACCGTCCCCGTCCCCGTCCCCTAACCCTAAACCTAACCCTAACCCTAACCCTTACCCGAAGCCTTACCCTCACCCGACCCCTAATCCTAACCTGTACGCTAACACTAACCCTTACCCTAACACGTACGCTCACCCTAAACCGTTGTCATACCCTAAACTGTACCCTAAACCGTCCCCGTCCCCTAACCCTAAACCTAACCCTAACCCTAACCCTAACCCTTACCCGAAGCCTTACCCACACCCATCCCCTAATCCTAACCGTACGCTAACACTAACCCGTACCCTAACACGTACGCTCACCCTAAACCGTTGTCGTACCCTAACCTGTACCCTAAAGCGTCCCCGTCCCCTAACCCTAACCCTAACCCTAACCCTAACCCTAACCCTTACCCGAAGCCATACCCTCAACCGTCCCCTAATCATAACCCGTACGCTAACACTAACACGTACCCTAACACGTACGCTCACCCTAAACCGTTGCCGTACCCTAACCTGTACCCTAAACCGTCCCCGTCCCCTAACCCTAACCGTAACCCTAACCCTAACCCTTACCCGAAGCCTTACCCTCACCCGTCCCCTAATCCTAACCAGTACGCTAACACTAACCTGTACCCTAACACGTACGCTCACCCTAAACCGTTGTCGTACCCTAACCTGTACCCTAAAGCGTCCCCGTCCCCTAACCCTAACCCTAACCCTAACCCTTACTCGAAGCCATACCCTCAACCGTCCCATAATCCTAACCCGTACGCTAACATTAACACGTACCCTAACACGTACGCTCACCCTAAACCGTTGTCGTACCCTAACCTGTACCCTAAACCGTCCTCGTCCCCTAACCCTAACCCTAACCCTAACCCTAACCCTTACCCGAAGCCTTACCCTCACCCGTCCCCTAATCCTAACCCGTACGCTAACACTAACCCGTACCCTAACACGTACACTCTCCCTAAACCGTTGTCGTACCCTAACCTGTACCCTAAACTGCCCCCGTCCCCTAACCCTAACCCTAACCCTAACCCTTACCCGAAGACTTACCCTCACCCCTTCCCTAATCCTAACCCGTACGCTAACACTAACCCGTAACCTAACACGTACCCTCACCCTAAATCGTTGTCGTACACTAACCTGTACCCTAAACCGTCCCCGTCCCCTAACCCTAACCCTAACCCTAACCCTAACCCTTACCTGTAGCCTTACCCTCACCCGTCCCCTTTTCCTAACCCGTACGCTAACACTAACCCGTACCCTAACACGTACGCTCACCCTAAACCGTTGTCGTACCCTAAACTGTACCCTAAACCGTCCCCGTCCCCTAACCCTAACCCTAACCCTAACCCTAACCCTAACCCTTACCCGAAGCCTTAAACTCACCCGTCCGCTAATCCTACACTGTACGCTAACACTAATCCGTACCCTAACACTTACGCTCACTCTAAACCGTTGTCGTACCCTAACCTGTACCCTAAGCCGTCCCCGTCCCCTAACCCTAACCCTAACCCTAACCCTAACCCTAACACTTACCCGAAGCCTTACCCTCACCCGTCCCCTAATCCTAACCCGTACTCTAACACTAACCCGTACCCTAACACGTATCCTCACCCTAAACCGTTCTCGTACACTAACCTGTACCCTAAACCGTCCCCGCCCCCTAACCCTAACCCTAACCCTAACCCTAACCCTTACCCGAAGCCTTACCCTCACCCGTCCCCTAATCCTAACCCGTACGCTAACACTAACACGTACCCTAACACGTACGCTCACCCTAAACCGTTGTCGTACCCTAACCTGTACCCTAAACCGTCCCCGTCCCCTAACCCTAACCCTAACCCTAAACCTAACCCTAACACTTACCCGAAGCCTTACCCTCACCCGTCCCCTATTCCTAACCCGTACGCAAACACTAACCCACACCCTAACACGTACGCTCACCCTAAACCGTTGTCGTACCCTAACCTGTACCCTAAACCGTCCCCGTCCCCTAACCCTAACCCTAACCCTAACCCTAACCCTTACCCGAAGCCTTACCCTCACCCGTCCCCTAATCCTAACCCGTACGCTAACACTAACACGTACCCTGACACGTACGCTCACCCTAAACCATTGTCGTACCCTAACCTGTACCCTAAACCGTCCCCGTCCCCTAACCCTAACCCTAAACCTAACTCTAACTCAAACCCTAACACTTACCCGAAGCCTTAACCTCACCCGTCCCCTAATCCTAACCCGTACGCTAACACTAACCCGTAACCTAACACGTACGCTCACCCTAAACCGTTGTCGTACACTAACCTGTAACCTAAACTGTCCCCGTCCCCTAAGCCTAACCCTAACCCTAACCCTAACCCTAACCCTTACCCGAAGCCTTACCCTCACCCGTCCCCTAATCCTAACCCGTACGCTAACACTAACCCGTACCCTAACACGTACGCTCACCCTAAACCGTTGTGGTAACCTAACCTGTACCCTAAACCGTCCCCGTCCCCGTCCCCTAACCCTAACCCTAACCCTAAGCCTTACCCGAAGCCTTACCCTCACCCGTCCCCTAATCCTAACCTGTACGCTAACACTAACCCATACCCTAGCACGTACGCTCACCCTAAACCGTTGTCGTACCCTAACCTGTACCCTAAACTGTCCCCGTCCTCTAACCCTAACCCTAACCCTAACCCTAATGATTACCCGAAGCCTTACACTCAACCGTTCCCTAATCCTAACCCGTACACTAACACTAACCCGTACCCTAAGACGTACGCTCACCCTAAACCGTTGACGTACACTAACCTGTACCCTAAACCGTCCCTGTCCCCTAACCCTAACCCTAACCCTAACCCTAACCCTTACCCGAAGCCTTACCCTCAACCGTCCCCTAATCCTAACCCGTACGCTAACACTAACCCGTACCCTAACACGTACGCTCACCCTAAACCGTTGTCGTACCCTAACCTGTATCCTAAACCGTCCCCGTCCCCTAACCCTAACTCTAACCCTAACCCTAACCCTAACCTTTACCCGAAGCCTTACCCTCACCCATCCCCTAATCCTAACCCGTACGCTAACACTAACCCATACCCTAACAGGTACGCTCAACCTAAACTGTTGTCGTACCCTAACCTGTACCCTAAACCGTCCCCGTCCCCTAACCCTAACCCTAACCCTAACGCTAACCCTAACCCTTACCCGAAGCCTTACCCTCACACGTCCCCTAATCCTAACCCGTACGCTAACACTAACCCGTACCCTAACACGTACACTTACCCTAAAACGTTGTCGTACCCTAACCTGTACCCTAAACCGTCCCCGTCCCCTAACCCTAACCCTAACCCTAACACTTACCCGAAGCCTTACCCTCACCCGTCCCCTAATCCTAACCCGTACACTAACACTAACCCGTGCCCTAACACGTACGCTCACACTAAACCGTTGTCGTACCCTAACCTGTATCCTAAACCATCTCCGTCCCTTAACCCTAACCCTAACCCTAACCCTAACCCTTACCCGAATCCTTACCCTCACCCGTCCCCTAATCCTAACCCGTACGCTAACACTAACCCGTACCCTAACACGTACGCTCACCCTAAATCGTTGTCGTACCCTAAACTGTACCCTAAATCATCCGCGTCCCCGTCCCCTAACCCTAACCCTAACCCTAACCCTAACCCTAACCCTTACCCGAAGCCTTACCCTCACCCGTCCCCTAATCCTACCCGTACGCTAACACTAACCCGTACCCTAACACGTACGCTCACCCTAAACCGTTGCCGTACCCTAACCTGTACCCTAAACCGTCCCCGTCCCCTAACCCTATCCCTAACCCTAACCCTTACCCGAAGTCTTACCCTCACTCGTCCCCTAAACCTAACCCATACGCTAACACTAACCCATACACTAACACGTACGCTCGCCCTAAACCGTTGTCGTACCCTAACCTGTACCCTAAACCGTCCCCGTCCCCGTCCCTTAACCCTAACCCTAACCCTAACCCTAACCCTTACCCGAAGCCTTACCCTCACCCGTCCCCTAATCCTAACCCGTACGCTAACACTAAACCGTACCCTAACACGTACGCTTACCCTAAACCGTTGTCGTACCCTAACATGTACCCTAAACCGTCCCCGTCCCCTAACCCTAACACTAAACCTAACCCTAACCCTAACCCTTACCCGAAGCCTTACCCTCAACCGTCCCCTAATCCTAACCCGTACGCTAACACTAACCCGTACCCTATCACGTACGCTCACCCTAAACCGTTGTCGTACCCTAAATTGTACCCTAAACCGTCCCTGTCCCCGTCCCCGTCCCCTAACCCTAACCCTAACCCTAACCCTAACCCTTACCCGAAGCCTTACCCTCACCCGTCCCCTATTCCTAACCCGTACGCAAACACTAACCCACACCCTAACACGTACGCTCACCCTAAACCGTTGTCGTACCCTAACCTGTACCCTAAACTGTCCCCGTACACTAAACCTAACCCTAACCCTAACCCTAACCCTAACCCTTACCCGAAGCCTTACCCTCACCCGTCCCCTAATCCTAACCCGTACGCTAACACTAACCCGTACCCTAACAGGTACGCTCAACCTAAACCGTTGTCGTACCCTAAACTGTACCCTAAACCGTCCCCGTCCCCTAACCCTAAACCTAACCCTAACCCTAACCCTAACCCTTATCCGAAGCCTTACCCTCACCCGTCCCCTAATCCTAACCCGTACGCTAACACTAACCCGTACCCTAACACGTACGCTCACCCTAAAACGTTGTCGTACCCTAACCTGTACCCTAAAGCGTCCCCGTCCCCTAACCCTAACCCTAACCCTAAACCTAACCCTAACTCTTACCCGACGCCATACCCTCACCCGTCCCCTAATCCTAACCCGTACGCTAACACTAACACGTACCCTAACACGTACGCTCACCCTAAACCGTTGTCGTACCCTAACCTGTACCCTAAACCGTCCCCGTCCCCTAACCCTAACCCTAACCTTAACCCTAACCCTTACCCGAAGCCTTACCCTCACCCGTCCCCTAATCCTAACCCGTACGCTAACACTAACCCGTACCCTAACACGTACGCTCACCCTAAACCGTTGTCGTACCCTAACATGTACCCTAAAGCGTCCCCGTCCACTAACCCTAACCCTAACCCTAACCCTAACCCTTACCCGAAGCCTTACCCTCACCCGTCACCTAATCCTAACCCGTACGCTAACACTAATCCGTACCCTAACACCTACGCTCACCCTAAATCGTTGTCGTACCCTAACATGTACCCTAAACCGTCCCCGCCCCAAACCCTAACCCTAACCCTAACCCTAACCCTAACCCTTACCCGAAGCCTAACACTGACCGTCCCCTAATCCTAACCCGTACGCTAACACTAACCCGTACCCTAACACGTACGCTCACCCTAAACCGTTGTCGTACCCTAACTTGTACCCTAAACCGTCCCCGTCCCCT
>NW_028322236.1:16112500-16125000 GCF_059928025.1 Delphinapterus leucas | reverse complement strand
CGTTCTCGTACACTAACCTGTACCCTAAACCGTCCCCGCCCCCTAACCCTAACCCTAACCCTAACCCTAACCCTTACCCGAAGCCTTACCCTCACCCGTCCCCTAATCCTAACCCGTACGCTAACACTAACACGTACCCTAACACGTACGCTCACCCTAAACCGTTGTCGTACCCTAACCTGTACCCTAAACCGTCCCCGTCCCCTAACCCTAACCCTAACCCTAAACCTAACCCTAACACTTACCCGAAGCCTTACCCTCACCCGTCCCCTATTCCTAACCCGTACGCAAACACTAACCCACACCCTAACACGTACGCTCACCCTAAACCGTTGTCATACCCTAACCTGTACCCTAAACCGTCCCCGTCCCCTAACCCTAACCCTATCCCTTACCCGAAGCCTTACCCTCAACCGTAACCTAATCCTAACCCGTACGCTAACACTAACCCGTACCCTAACACGTACGCTCACCCTAAACCGTTGTCGTACACTAACCTGTAACCTAAACTGTCCCCGTCCCCTAAGCCTAACCCTAACCCTAACCCTAACCCTAACCCTTACCCGAAGCCTTACCCTCACCCGTCCCCTAATCCTAACCCGTACGCTAACACTAACCCGTACCCTAACACGTACGCTCACCCTAAACCGTTGTCGTACCCTAACCTGTACCCTAAACCGTCCCCGTCCCCGTCCCCTAACCCTAACCCTAACCCTAACCCTTACCCGAAGCCTTACCCTCACGCGTCCCCTAATCCTAACTCGTACGCTAACACTAACCCGTACCCTAGCACGTATTCTCACCCTAAACCGTTGTCGTACCCTAACCTGTACCCTAAACTGTCCCCGTCCTCTAACCCTAACCCTAACCCTAACCCTAATCATTACCCGAAGCCTTACACTCACCCGTTCCCTAATCCTAACCCGTACGCTAACACTAACCCGTAACCTAACACGTACGCTCACCCTAAATCGTTGTCGTACCCTAAACTGTACCCTAAACCGTCCCCGTCCCCAACCCTAACCCTAACCCTAACCCTAACCCTAACCCTTACCTGTAGCCTTACCCTCACACGTCCCCTAATCCTAACCCGTACGCTAACACTAACCCGTACCATAACACGTACGCTCACCCTAAACCGTTGTCGTAACCGAACCTGTACCCTAAAACGTCACCGTCCCCTAACCCTAAGCCTAACCCTAACCCTAAACGTTACCCGAAGCCTTACACTCACCCGTCCCCTAATCCTAACTCGTACGCTAACACTAATCCGTACCCTAACACTTACGCTCACTCTAAACCGTTGTCGTACCCTAACCTGTACCCTAAGCCGTCCCCGTCCCCTAACCCTAACCCTAACCCTAACCTTAACCCTTACCGTTACCCGAAGCCTTACCGTCACCCGTCCCCTAATCCTAACCCGTACGCTAACACTAACCCGTACCCTAACACGTACCCTCACCGTAAACCGTTGTCGTACCATAACCTGTACCCTAAACCGTCCCCGTGCCCGTCCCCTAACCCTAAACCTAACCCTAACCCTAACCCTTTCCCGAAGCCTTACCCTCACCCGTCCCCTAATCCTAACCCGTACACTAACACTAACCCGTACCCTAACACGTACGCTCACCCTAAACCGTTGTCGTACCCTAACCTGTACCCTAAACCGTCCCCGTCCCCTAACCCTAACCCTAACCCTAACCCTAACCCTAACCCTAACCCTTACCCGAAGACTTACCCTCACCCGTTCCCTAATCCTAACCCGTACGCTAACACTAACCCGTAACCTAACACGTACCCTCACCCTAAATCGTTGTCGTACCCTAACCTGTACCCTAAACCGTCCCCGTCCCCTAACCCTAACCCTAACCCTAACCCTAACCCTTACCTGTAGCCTTACCCTCACCCGTCCCCTTTTCCTAACCCGTACGCTAACACTAACCCGTACCCTAACACGTACGCTCACCCTAAAACGTTGTCGTACCCTAAACTGTACCCTAAACCGTCCCCGTCCCCTAACCCTAACCCTAACCCTAACCCTAACCCTAACCCTTACCCGAAGCCTTAAACTCACCCGTCCGCTAATCCTAAACTGTTCGCTAACACTAATCCGTACCCTAACACTTACGCTCACTCTAAACCGTTGTCGTACCCTAACCTGTACCCTAAGCCGTCCCCGTCCCCTAACCCTAACCCTAACCCTAACCCTAATCCTAACACTTACCCGAAGCCTTACCCTCACCCGTCCCCTAATCCTAACCCGTACTCTAACACTAACCCGTACCCTAACACGTATCCTCACCCTAAACCGTTCTCGTACACTAACCTGTACCCTAAACCGTCCCCGCCCCCTAACCCTAACCCTAACCCTAACCCTAACCCTTACCCGAAGCCTTACCCTCACCCGTCCCCTAATCCTAACCCGTACGCTAACACTAACACGTACCCTAACACGTACGCTCACCCTAAACCGTTGTCGTACCCTAACCTGTACCCTAAACCGTCCCCGTCCCCTAACCCTAACCCTAACCCTAACCCTAACCCTAACCCTTACCCGGAGCCTTACCCTCACCCGTCCCCTAATCCTAACCCGTACGCTAACACTAACACATACCCTAACACGTACGCTCACCCTAAACCATTGTCGTACCCTAACCTGTACCCTAAACCGTACCCGTCCCCTAACCCTAACCCTAAACCTAACTCTAACTCAAACCCTAACACTTACCCGAAGCCTTAACCTCACCCGTCCCCTAATCCTAACCCGTACGCTAACACTAACCCGTACCCTAACACGTACGCTCACCCTAAACCGTTGTCGTACACTAACCTGTAACCTAAACTGTCCCCGTCCCCTAAGCCTAACCCTAACCCTAACCCTAACCCTAACCCTTACCCGAAGCCTTACCCTCACCCGTCCCCTAATCCTAACCCGTACGCTAACACTAACCCGTACCCTAACACGTACGCTCACCCAAACCGTTGTCGTACCCTAACCTGTACCCTAAACCGTCCCCGTCCCCGTCCCCTAACCCTAACCCTAACCCTAACCCTTACCCGAAGCCTTACCCTCACCCGTCCCCTAATCCTAACCTGTACGCTAACACTAACCCGTACCCTAGCACGTACGCTCACCCTAAACCGTTGTCGTACCCTAACGTGTACCCTAAACTGTCCCCGTCCTCTAACCCTAACCCTAACCCTAAGCCTAATCATTACCCAAAGCCTTACACTCACCCGTTCCCTAATCCCAACCCGTACGCTAACACTAACACGTAACCTAACACGTACGCTCACCCTAAATCGTTGTCGTACCCTAAACTGTACCCTAAACCGTCCCCGTCCCCAACCCTAACCCTAACCCTAACCCTAACCATAACCCTTACCTGTAGCCTTACCCTCACACGTCCCCTAATCCTAACCCGTACGCTAACACTAACCCATACCCTAACACGTACGCTCACCCTAAACCGTTGTCGTACCCGAACCTGTACCCTAAACCGTCACCGTCCCCTAACCCTAAGCCTAACCCTAACCCTAAACGTTACCCGAAGCCTTACACTCACCCGTCCCCTAATCCTAACTCGTACGCTAACAGTAATCCGTACCCTAACACTTACGCTCACTCTAAACCGTTGTCGTACCCTAACCTGTACCCTAAGCCGTCCCCGTCCCCTAACCCTAACCCTAACCCTAACCTTAACCCTTACCCTTACCCGAAGCCTTACCGTCACCCGTCCCCTAATCCTAACCCGTACGCTAACACTAACCCGTACCCTAACACGTACCCTCACCCTAAACCGTTGTCGTACCATAACCTGTACCCTAAACCGTCCCCGTGCCCGTCCCCTAACCCTAAACCTAACCCTAACCCTAACCCTTTCCCGAAGCCTTACCCTCACCCGTCCCCTAATCCTAACCCGTACACTAACACTAAACCGTACCCTAACACGTACGCTCACCCTAAACCGTTGTCGTACCCTAACCTGTACCCTAAACCGTCCCCGTCCCCTAACCCTAACCCTAACCCTAACCCTAACCCTAACCCTTACCCGAAGCCTTACCCTCACCCGTCCCCTAATCCTAACCCGTACACTAACACTAACCCGTACCCTAACACGTACGCTCACCCTAAACCGTTGTCGTACACTAACCTGTACCCTAAACCGTCCCCGTCCCCTAACCCTATCCCTAACCCTAACCCTTACCCGAAGTCTTACCCTCACTCGTCCCCTAAACCTAACCCGTACGCTAACACTAACCCGTACACTAACACGTACGCTCGCCCTAAACCGTTGTCGTACCCTAACCTGTACCCTAAACCGTCCCCGTCCCCGTCCCTTAACCCTAACCCTAACCCTAACCCTAACCCTTACCCGAAGCCTTACCCTCACCCGTCCCCTAATCCTAACCCGTACGCTAACACTAACCCGTACCCTAACACGTACGCTCACCCTAAACCGTTGTCGTACCCTAACATGTAACCTAAACCGTCCCCGTCCCCGTCCCCGTCCCCTAACCCTAACCCTAACCCTAACACCTACCCGAAGACTTACTCTCACCCATCCCCTATTCCTAACCCGTACGCAAACACTAACCCACACCCTAACACGTACGCTCACCCTAAACCGTTGTCGTACCCTAACCTGTACCCTAAACCGTCCCCGTACCCTAAACCTAACCCTAACCCTAACCCTAACCCTTACCCGAAGCCTTACCCTCACCCGTCCCCTAATCCTAACCCGTACGCCAACACTAACCCGTACCCTAACAGGTACGCTCACCCTAAACCGTTGTCGTACCCTAAACTGTACCCTAAACCGTCCCCGTCCCCTAACTCTAAACCTAAACCTAACCCTTAACCCTAACCCTTACCCGAAGCCTTACCCTCACCCGTCCCCTAATCCTAACCCGTACGCTAACACTAACCCGTACCCTAACACGTACGCTCACCCTAAACCGTTGTCGTACCCTAACCTGTACCCTAAAGCGTCCCCGTCCCCTAACCCTAACCCTAACCCTAACCCTAACCCTAACCTTTACCCGAAGCCATACCCTCACCCGTCCTCTAATCCTAACCCGTACGCTAACACTAACACGTACCCTAACACGTACGCTCACCCTAAACCGTTGTCGTACCCTAACCTGTACCCTAAACCGTCCCCGTCCCCTAACCCTAACCCTAACCCTAACCCTAACCCTTACCCGAAGCCTTACCCTCACCCGTCCCCTAAACCTAACCCGTACGCTAACACTAACCCGTACCCTAACACGTAGGCTCACCCTAAACCGTTGTCGTACACTAACCTGTACCCTAAAGCGTCGCCGTCCCCTAACCCTAACCCTAACCCTAACCCTAACCCTTACCCGAAGCCTTACCCTCACCCGTCACTTAATCCTAACCCGTACGCTAACACTAATCCGTACCCTAACACCTACGCTCACCCTAAATCGTTGTCGTACCCTAACATGTACCCTAAACCGTCCCCGTCCCCTAACATTAACCCTAACCCTAACCCTTACCCGAAGCCTTACCCTCACCCGTCCTCTAATCCTAACCCGTACGCTAACACTAACACGTACCCTAACATGTACGCTCACCCTAAACCGTTGTCGTACCCTAACCTGTACCCTAAACCGTCCCCGTCCCCATCCCCTAACCCTAACCCTAACCCTAACCCTAACCCTTACCTGAAGCCTTAACCTCACCCGTCCCCTAATCCTAAACCGTATGCTAACACTAACCCGTACCCAAAACATACGCTCACCCTAAACCGTTGTCGTACCCTAACCTGTACCCTAAACCGTCCCCGCCCCCTAACCCTAACCCTAACCCTAACCCTATCCCTTACCCGAAGCCTTACCCTCACCCGTCCCCTAATCCTAACCCGTACGCTAACACTAACCCGTACCCTAACACGTACGCTCACCCTAAACCGTTGTCGTACCCTAACCTGTACCCTAAATCGCCCCGTCCCCTAACCCTAACCCTAACCCTAACCCTAACCCTAACACTTACCCGAAGCCTTACCCTCACCCGTCCCCTAATCCTAACCCGTACGCTAACACTAACCCGTGCCCTAACACGTACGCTCACACTAAACCGTTGTCATACCCTAACCTGTATCCTAAACCGTCTCCGTCCCTTAACCCTAACCCTAACCCTAACTCTAACCCTTACCCAAATCCTTACCCTCACCCGTCCCCTAATCCTAACCCGTACGCTAACACTAACCCGTACCCTAACACGTACGCTCACCCTAAACTGTTGTCGTACCTTAAACTGTACCCTAAATCGTCCCCGTCCCCGTCACCTAACACTAACCCTAACCCTAACCCTAACCCTAACACTTACCCGAAGCCTTACCCTCACCCGTCCCCTAATCCTAACCCGTACGCTAACACTAACCCGTACCCTAACACGTACGCTCACCCTAAACCGTTGTCGTACCCTAACCTGTACCCTAAACCGTCCCCATCCCCATCCCCGTCCCCTAACCCTAAACCTAACCCTAACCCTAACCCTTACCCGAAGCCTTACCCTGACCCGTCCCCTATTCCTAACCCGTACGCAAACACTAACCCACACCCTAACACAAACGCTCACCCTAAACCGTTGTCGTACCCTAACCTGTACCCTAAACCGTCCCAGTCCCCTAACCCTAACCCAACCCTAACACTAACCCTAACCCTAACCCTTACCCGAAGCCTTACCCTCACCCGTCCCCTAATCCTAACCCGTACACTAACACTAAACCGTACCCTAACACGTACGCTTACCCTAAACCGTTGTCGTACCCTAACCTGTACCCTAAACCGTCCCCGTCCCCTAACCCTATCCCTAACCCTAACCCTTACCCGAAGTCTTACCCTCACCCGTCCCCTAATCCTAACCCGTACGCTAACACTAACCCGTACCCTAACACGTACGCTCACCCTAAACCGTTGTCGTACCCTAACATGTAACCTAAACCGTCCCCGTCCCCTAACCCTAACCCTAACCCTAACCCTAACCCTAACCCTTACCCGAAGCCTTACCCTCACCCGTTCCCTAATCCTATCCCGTACGCTAACACTAACCCGTACCCTAACACGTACGCTCACCCTAAAACGTTGTCGTACCCTAACCTGTACCCTAAACCGTCCCCGTCCCCTAACCCTATCCCTAAACCTAACCCTTACCCGAAGTCTTACCCTCACCCGTCCCCTAATCCTAACCCGTACGCTAACACTAACCCGTACCCTAACACGTACGCTCACCCTAAACCGTTGTCGTACCCTAACCTGTACCCTAAACCGTCCCCGTCCCCGTCCCTTAACCCTAACCCTAACCCTTACCCGAAGCCTTACCCTCACCCGTCCCCTAATCCTAACCCGTACGCTAACACTAACCCGTACCCTAACACGTACACTCACCCTAAACCGTTGTCGTACCCTAACATGTACCCTAAACCGTCCCCGTCCCCTAAACCTAACACTAACCCTAACCCTAACCCTAATCCTTACCCGAAGCCTTACTCTCACCCGTGCCCTAATGCTAACCCGTACGCTAACACTAACCCGTACCCTAACACGTACGCTCACCCTAAACCGTTGTCGTACCCTAACTTGTACCCTAAACCGTCCCCGTCCCCGTCCCCGACCCCTAACCCTAACCCTCACCCTAACCATAACCCTTACCCGAAGCCTTACCCTCACCCGTCCCCTATTCCTAACCCGTACGCAAACACTAACCCACACCCTAACACGTACGCTCACCCTAAACCGTTGCCGTACCCTAATCTGTACGCTAAACCGTCCCCGTCCCCGTCCCCTAACCCTAAACCTAACCCTAACCCTAACCCTTACCCGAAGCCTTACCCTCACCCGACCCCTAATCCTAACCTGTACGCTAACACTAACCCTTACCCTAACACGTACGCTCACCCTAAACCGTTGTCATACCCTAAACTGTACCCTAAACCGTCCCCGTCCCCTAACCCTAAACCTAACCCTAACCCTAACCCTAACCCTTACCCGAAGCCTTACCCACACCCATCCCCTAATCCTAACCGTACGCTAACACTAACCCGTACCCTAACACGTACGCTCACCCTAAACCGTTGTCGTACCCTAACCTGTACCCTAAAGCGTCCCCGTCCCCTAACCCTAACCCTAACCCTAACCCTAACCCTAACCCTTACCCGAAGCCATACCCTCAACCGTCCCCTAATCATAACCCGTACGCTAACACTAACACGTACCCTAACACGTACGCTCACCCTAAACCGTTGCCGTACCCTAACCTGTACCCTAAACCGTCCCCGTCCCCTAACCCTAACCGTAACCCTAACCCTAACCCTTACCCGAAGCCTTACCCTCACCCGTCCCCTAATCCTAACCAGTACGCTAACACTAACCTGTACCCTAACACGTACGCTCACCCTAAACCGTTGTCGTACCCTAACCTGTACCCTAAAGCGTCCCCGTCCCCTAACCCTAACCCTAACCCTAACCCTAACCCTTACTCGAAGCCATACCCTCAACCGTCCCATAATCCTAACCCGTACGCTAACATTAACACGTACCCTAACACGTACGCTCACCCTAAACCGTTGTCGTACCCTAACCTGTACCCTAAACCGTCCTCGTCCCCTAACCCTAACCCTAACCCTAACCCTAACCCTTACCCGAAGCCTTACCCTCACCCGTCCCCTAATCCTAACCCGTACGCTAACACTAACCCGTACCCTAACACGTACACTCTCCCTAAACCGTTGTCGTACCCTAACCTGTACCCTAAACTGCCCCCGTCCCCTAACCCTAACCCTAACCCTAACCCTTACCCGAAGACTTACCCTCACCCCTTCCCTAATCCTAACCCGTACGCTAACACTAACCCGTAACCTAACACGTACCCTCACCCTAAATCGTTGTCGTACCCTAACCTGTACCCTAAACCGTCCCCGTCCCCTAACCCTAACCCTAACCCTAACCCTAACCCTTACCTGTAGCCTTACCCTCACCCGTCCCCTTTTCCTAACCCGTACGCTAACACTAACCCGTACCCTAACACGTACGCTCACCCTAAACCGTTGTCGTACCCTAAACTGTACCCTAAACCGTCCCCGTCCCCTAACCCTAACCCTAACCCTAACCCTAACCCTAACCCTTACCCGAAGCCTTAAACTCACCCGTCCGCTAATCCTACACTGTACGCTAACACTAATCCGTACCCTAACACTTACGCTCACTCTAAACCGTTGTCGTACCCTAACCTGTACCCTAAGCCGTCCCCGTCCCCTAACCCTAACCCTAACCCTAACCCTAACCCTAACACTTACCCGAAGCCTTACCCTCACCCGTCCCCTAATCCTAACCCGTACTCTAACACTAACCCGTACCCTAACACGTATCCTCACCCTAAACCGTTCTCGTACACTAACCTGTACCCTAAACCGTCCCCGCCCCCTAACCCTAACCCTAACCCTAACCCTAACCCTTACCCGAAGCCTTACCCTCACCCGTCCCCTAATCCTAACCCGTACGCTAACACTAACACGTACCCTAACACGTACGCTCACCCTAAACCGTTGTCGTACCCTAACCTGTACCCTAAACCGTCCCCGTCCCCTAACCCTAACCCTAACCCTAAACCTAACCCTAACACTTACCCGAAGCCTTACCCTCACCCGTCCCCTATTCCTAACCCGTACGCAAACACTAACCCACACCCTAACACGTACGCTCACCCTAAACCGTTGTCGTACCCTAACCTGTACCCTAAACCGTCCCCGTCCCCTAACCCTAACCCTAACCCTAACCCTAACCCTTACCCGAAGCCTTACCCTCACCCGTCCCCTAATCCTAACCCGTACGCTAACACTAACACGTACCCTGACACGTACGCTCACCCTAAACCATTGTCGTACCCTAACCTGTACCCTAAACCGTCCCCGTCCCCTAACCCTAACCCTAAACCTAACTCTAACTCAAACCCTAACACTTACCCGAAGCCTTAACCTCACCCGTCCCCTAATCCTAACCCGTACGCTAACACTAACCCGTACCCTAACACGTACGCTCACCCTAAACCGTTGTCGTACACTAACCTGTAACCTAAACTGTCCCCGTCCCCTAAGCCTAACCCTAACCCTAACCCTAACCCTAACCCTTACCCGAAGCCTTACCCTCACCCGTCCCCTAATCCTAACCCGTACGCTAACACTAACCCGTACCCTAACACGTACGCTCACCCTAAACCGTTGTGGTAACCTAACCTGTACCCTAAACCGTCCCCGTCCCCGTCCCCTAACCCTAACCCTAACCCTAAGCCTTACCCGAAGCCTTACCCTCACCCGTCCCCTAATCCTAACCTGTACGCTAACACTAACCCATACCCTAGCACGTACGCTCACCCTAAACCGTTGTCGTACCCTAACCTGTACCCTAAACTGTCCCCGTCCTCTAACCCTAACCCTAACCCTAACCCTAATGATTACCCGAAGCCTTACACTCAACCGTTCCCTAATCCTAACCCGTACACTAACACTAACCCGTACCCTAAGACGTACGCTCACCCTAAACCGTTGACGTACACTAACCTGTACCCTAAACCGTCCCTGTCCCCTAACCCTAACCCTAACCCTAACCCTAACCCTTACCCGAAGCCTTACCCTCAACCGTCCCCTAATCCTAACCCGTACGCTAACACTAACCCGTACCCTAACACGTACGCTCACCCTAAACCGTTGTCGTACCCTAACCTGTATCCTAAACCGTCCCCGTCCCCTAACCCTAACTCTAACCCTAACCCTAACCCTAACCTTTACCCGAAGCCTTACCCTCACCCATCCCCTAATCCTAACCCGTACGCTAACACTAACCCATACCCTAACAGGTACGCTCAACCTAAACTGTTGTCGTACCCTAACCTGTACCCTAAACCGTCCCCGTCCCCTAACCCTAACCCTAACCCTAACGCTAACCCTAACCCTTACCCGAAGCCTTACCCTCACACGTCCCCTAATCCTAACCCGTACGCTAACACTAACCCGTACCCTAACACGTACACTTACCCTAAAACGTTGTCGTACCCTAACCTGTACCCTAAACCGTCCCCGTCCCCTAACCCTAACCCTAACCCTAACACTTACCCGAAGCCTTACCCTCACCCGTCCCCTAATCCTAACCCGTACACTAACACTAACCCGTGCCCTAACACGTACGCTCACACTAAACCGTTGTCGTACCCTAACCTGTATCCTAAACCATCTCCGTCCCTTAACCCTAACCCTAACCCTAACCCTAACCCTTACCCGAATCCTTACCCTCACCCGTCCCCTAATCCTAACCCGTACGCTAACACTAACCCGTACCCTAACACGTACGCTCACCCTAAATCGTTGTCGTACCCTAAACTGTACCCTAAATCATCCGCGTCCCCGTCCCCTAACCCTAACCCTAACCCTAACCCTAACCCTAACCCTTACCCGAAGCCTTACCCTCACCCGTCCCCTAATCCTAACCCGTACGCTAACACTAACCCGTACCCTAACACGTACGCTCACCCTAAACCGTTGCCGTACCCTAACCTGTACCCTAAACCGTCCCCGTCCCCTAACCCTATCCCTAACCCTAACCCTTACCCGAAGTCTTACCCTCACTCGTCCCCTAAACCTAACCCATACGCTAACACTAACCCATACACTAACACGTACGCTCGCCCTAAACCGTTGTCGTACCCTAACCTGTACCCTAAACCGTCCCCGTCCCCGTCCCTTAACCCTAACCCTAACCCTAACCCTAACCCTTACCCGAAGCCTTACCCTCACCCGTCCCCTAATCCTAACCCGTACGCTAACACTAAACCGTACCCTAACACGTACGCTTACCCTAAACCGTTGTCGTACCCTAACATGTACCCTAAACCGTCCCCGTCCCCTAACCCTAACACTAAACCTAACCCTAACCCTAACCCTTACCCGAAGCCTTACCCTCAACCGTCCCCTAATCCTAACCCGTACGCTAACACTAACCCGTACCCTATCACGTACGCTCACCCTAAACCGTTGTCGTACCCTAAATTGTACCCTAAACCGTCCCTGTCCCCGTCCCCGTCCCCTAACCCTAACCCTAACCCTAACCCTAACCCTTACCCGAAGCCTTACCCTCACCCGTCCCCTATTCCTAACCCGTACGCAAACACTAACCCACACCCTAACACGTACGCTCACCCTAAACCGTTGTCGTACCCTAACCTGTACCCTAAACTGTCCCCGTACACTAAACCTAACCCTAACCCTAACCCTAACCCTAACCCTTACCCGAAGCCTTACCCTCACCCGTCCCCTAATCCTAACCCGTACGCTAACACTAACCCGTACCCTAACAGGTACGCTCAACCTAAACCGTTGTCGTACCCTAAACTGTACCCTAAACCGTCCCCGTCCCCTAACCCTAAACCTAACCCTAACCCTAACCCTAACCCTTATCCGAAGCCTTACCCTCACCCGTCCCCT